>NC_068437.1:29377319-29547319 GCF_023373465.1 Oncorhynchus keta
GAACATAAATGGAGAACGGTGAAATATGAATGTGTGTCTCTCTGGCTGATTCGCACCTCTATGGCCAGTGTTTGACATACACTGTTTCAAGATGTCAATCACAAGTTCAGCAAACACTTTTCCTCTGTATGAATACCAGGGAGATAACAGAAATGGATATGAAATTATGCCTTCAACAGCATGACAAGTGTTGAGTATCATGAATGTTATTGAATCATATGCAGAACAACTTTAAGTGGGTTGTATAACAGGTGTCTTTCATTAAATACAAGGGATGATTTTCATTTACATTTCCACTACCGTTCAAAAGTTTGCTTAGAAATTTTCTTGTTTTTGAAAGAAAAGCTCATTTTTTGCCCATCATCAAATTGATCAGAAATACAGTGTAGACATTGTTAATGTTGTATAATGACTATTGTAGCTGGAAACGGCTGATTTTTAATGGAATATCTACATAGGCGTACAGAGGCCCATCATCAGCAACCATCACTCCTGTGTTCCAATGGCACGTTGTGTTAGCTAATCCAAGTTTATAATTTTAAAAGGCTAATTTATCCTTAGAAAACCATTTTTCAATTATGTTAGCACAGCTGAAAACTGCTGTTCTGATTATAGAAGCAATAAAACTGGCCTTCTTTAGAGTAGTTGAGTATCTGGAGCATCAGCATTTGTGTGTTCGATTACAGGCTCAAAATGACAAGAAACAAAGAACTTTCTTCTGAAACGAGTCAGTCTATTCTTGTTCTGAGAAATGAAGACTATTCCATGTGAGAAATTGCCAAGAAACTGAAGATATCGTACAAGTCTGTGTATTACTCCCTTCACAGAACAGCGCAAACTGGCCCAAACCAGAAGAGAAAGAGGAGTGAGAGGCCCTGGTGCACAACTGAGCAAGAGGACAAGTACATTAGAGTGTCTATTTTGAGAAACAGATGCCTCACAAGTCCTCAACTGGCAGATCATTAAATAATACCCACAAAACACCAGTCTCAAAGTCAACAGTGAAGAGGTGACTCCGGGATGCTGGCCTTCTAGGCAGAAATGAAAAGAAAAAGCCATATCTCAGACTGGCCAATAAAAAGAAAATATTAAGATGGGCAAAAGAACACAGACACTGGACAGAGGAACTCTGCCTAGAAGGCCAGCATCCCGGAGTCGCCTCTTCAATGTTGATGTTGAGACTGGTGTTTTTTGGGTACTATTTAATGAAGCTGCCAGTTGAGGACTTGTCAGGCGTCTGTTAACAGGCACACCTGTTCATTGAAATGCATTCCAGGTGACAACCTCATGAAGCTGGTTGAGAGAATGCCAATAGTGTGCAAAGCTCTTAAGGCAAATGGTGGCCATTTTGAAGAATCTCAAATATAAAATATATTTGGATTGGTTTACTACGTGATTCCATACAGTTGAAGTCAGACATTTACATACACTTAGGTTGGAGTCATTAAATCTAATTTTTCAACCACTCCACAAATTTATTGTTAAAAAACTATAGTTTTGGAAAGTCGGTTAGGACATCTACTTAGTGCATGACACAAGTAATTTTCCAACAATTGTTAACAGACAGATTATTTCACTTATAATTCACTGTATCACAATTCCAGTGGGTCAGAAGTTTACATACACTAAGTTGATTGTGCATTTAAGCAGCTTGGAAAATTCCACAAAATTATGTCATGGCTTTAGAAACTTCTGGTAGGCTAATTTGCATAATTTCAGTCAATTGGAGGTACCTGCTGATTTATTTCAAGGCCTACCTGTAGACCTCCACAAGTCTGGTTCATCCTTGGGTGCAATTTCCAAACGCCTGAATGTACCACGTTCATATATACAAACAATAGTACGCAAGTACAAACACCATGGGACCACGCAGCCATCGTACCACCCAGGAAGGAGACGCGTTCTGTCTCCAAGAGATGAACGTACTTTGGTGCGAAAAGTGTGAATCAATCCCAGAACAACAGCAAAGGACCTCGTAAAGATGCTGGAGGAAACAGGTACAAAAGTATCTATATCCACAGTAAACAAACAATAGTACGCAAGTATAAACACCATGGGACCACGCAGCCATCATACCACTCAGGAAGGAGACACATTCTGTCTCCAAGAGATTAACTTACTTTGGTGCGAAAAGTGTGAATCAATCCCAAAACAACAGCAAAGGACCTTGTAAAGATGCTTGAGGAAACAGGTACAAAAGTATCTATATCCACAGTAAAACGAGTAGACATAACCTGAAAGGCCGCTCAACAAGAAAGAAGCCACTGCTCCAAAACCGCCATAAACAAAAACAGTTTGCACATGGGGACAAAGATTGTACTTTTTGAGAAATGTCCTCTGGTCTGATGAAACAAAATAGAACTGTTTGTCCATAATGACCATCGTTATGTTTGGAGGAAAAAGGGGGAGGCTGTAATGCTGCGGGTGTCGTAGGTGTGTGGAGTCAAACGCAGGAGACAGAGAGTGCAATGCTGTGCGTCTTTAATAGCACCAACGCACCACAGGGTGCTCACAATAGTAACGGCCCCAAACACAGGGAATGAAAATGTACAACGGAAAAGTCACGACCAGGCACTAACACGTACCTCTACAACAGAGCCGAAGGTTACACTGAAATAATCCCGCACAACAACCAGGCGGGCCGGCTGTCTAATAAAGACAAACTAATCATATATAAACAGGTGCTACCAATCAACATTACAAGGAGGGAGAGGAAAGACAATCAGTGGCAGCTAATAGGCCGGTGACGACGACCGCCGAGTGCCACTCGTGACAGTAACCCCCCCTGACGCGCGGCTCCCGCAGCGCGCCGACACCGGCCTCGAGGTCGCCCCGGAGGACGAGGTGCAGGGCGATCCGGATGGAGGCGATGGAAATCCCTCAACATGGATGGATCCAAGATGTCCCCCACCGGTACCCAGCACCTCTCCTCCGGGCCGTACCCCTCCCAGTCCACGAGGTACTGCAGGCCCCTCACCCGGCGTCTTGAGTCCAGAATGGCCCGGATCGTGTACCCCGGGGACCCCTCGATGTCCAGAGGGGGGGAGGGACCTCCAGCACCTCACTGTCCTGCAGGGGACCAGCTACCACCGGCCTGAGGAGAGACACATGAAACGAGGGGTTAATACGATAATAGGAAGGGAGTTGTAATCGATAACACACCTTGTTTATCCTCCTCAGGACTTTAAAGGGCCCTACACACTGCAGACCCAGCTTCCGGCAGGGCAAGCGGAGAGGTAGGTTTCGGGTCGAGAGCCAGACCCTGTCCCCCGGTACAAACACGGGGGCCTCACTGCGGTGGCGGTCAGCACTTCTCTTCTGCCGTCCACTCGCTTGTTGTAGAGATTCCTGGACGGCCCTCCAGGTCTCCTTGGAGCGCTGTACCCATTCCTCCACCGCAGGAGCCTCGGTCTGGCTCGGATGCCATGGTGCCAGGACCGGCTGGTACCCCAACACACACTGAAAAGGGGACACGTTTGTAGAGGAGTGGCGTAGTGAGTTCTGAGCCATTTCAGCCCAGGGAATGTAGTGTGCCCACTCCCCTGGCCGATCCTGGCAATACGACCGCAGAAACCTACCCACCTCCTGGTTCACTCTCTCCACCTGCCCATTACTCTCGGGGTGATAACCGGAGGTCAGGCTGACAGAGACCCCCAAGCTTTCCATGAACGCTCTCCATACCCGAGACGTGAATTGGGGGCCCCGATCAGAAACGATATCCTCCGGCACCCCGTAGTGCCGAAAGACATGGGTGAATAACGCCTCCGCAGTCTGTAGGGCTGTAGGGATACCGGGCAACGGGAGGAGACGGCAGGACTTAGAGAACCGATCCACATTCACTAGAACCGTGGTGTTCCCCTGAGACGGCGGAAGATCGGTCAGGAAATCTATGGACAGATGTGACCATGGCCGCTGTGGAACGAGGAGGGGTTGTAGCTTCCCTCTGGGAAGGTGCCTAGGAGCCTTACTCTGAGCGCACACTGAACAGGAGGAGACATAACCCTTAACGTCCTTCGCCAAAGTAGGCCACCAATACCTCCCCTGAAGGCTCCCCACTGTCCTCGTCACCCCAGGGTGACCCGAGGAGGGTAGGACATGAGCCCACCGAATCAGCTTGTCCCGAACACCAAGCGGCACGTACCTTCGCCCCGCTGGACACTGAGGAGGCGCGGGTTCAGCCCGTAACGCCCGCTCGATATCCGAGTCCACCTCCCATACCACTGGTGCTACCAGCTTTGAGGCGGGAAGGATGGGAGCAGGTTCGGTGGACCCATCCTCCGTGTCGTAAAGGCGGGACAGTGCGTCAGCCTTTACGTTCTGGGAGCCCGGTCTATAAGACAAAGTAAACCGGAACCGGGTGAAGAATATGGCCCACCTTGCCTGACGTGGGTTAAGTCTCCTAGCTGCCCGAATATACTCCAGGTTCTGGTGGTCGGTCCAGATGAGAAAAGGGTGCTTAGCCCCCTCAAGCCAGTGTCTCCACACCTTCAGAGCTCTAATCACCGCTAGCAACTCCCGTTCCCCCACATCATAGTTACGCTCCGCTGGGCTGAGCTTCCTTGAGAAGAAAGCGCAGGGGCGGAGTTTTGGCGGCGTACCCGAGCGCTGCGATAGCACGGCACCCACCCCAGCCTCGGACGCGTCCACCTCCACTATGAATGCTAGAGAGGGGTCCGGATGCGCCAACACGGGCGCATCAGTGAACAGCGCCTTCAACTTGTTGAACGCTCCGTTCGCCTCTGCTGACCACTGCAACCGCACCGGGCCCCCCTTCAGCAGTGAGGTAATGGGAGCCGCTATCTGGCCAAAACCCCGGATAAACCTCCGGTAGTAGTTGGCAAAACCCAAAACCGCTGCACCTCCTTTACCGTGGTTGGAGTCGGCCAATTACGCACGGCCCTAATGCGGTCACCCTCCATCACTACCCCAGAGGTGGAAATGCGATATCCCAGAAAAGAGACGGCTCGTTTAGAGAACACGCATTTCTCAGCCTTGACGTATAGGTCATGCTCCAGCAGTCTACCAAGCACCTTGCGCACCAGAGACACATGCGCGGTGTGAGTGGCCGAGTAGATCAGAATGTCATCGATATAAACAACCACTCCCTGCCCGCACAGGTCCCTGAGAATCTCGTCTACAAAGGATTGAAAAACGGCTGGAGCATTTTTTAACCCATACGGCATGACGAGGTACTCATGGTGGCCTGATGTGGTACTAAATGCGGTTTTCCACTCGTCTCCCTTCCGAATACGCACCAGACTATACGCGCTCCTGAGATCCAGTTTTGTGAAGAACTGCGCTCTGTGGAATGATTCCACCGCCGTAGCAATGAGAGGTAGAGGGTAACTATACCCCACTGTGATGGCGTTTAGACCTCTATAATCAATACACGGACGCAAACCTCCCTCCTTTTTCCTCACAAAAAAGAAACTCGATGAGACGGGTGAAATGGAGGGCCGAATGTACCCCTGTCCCAGCGACTCCGTGACATATGTCTCCATTGCCAACGTCTCCTCCTGGGACAGCGGGTACACGTGACTCTTGGGAAGCGCAGCGTCTACCTGGAGATCTATCGTACAATCCCTTCCCGGTCGATAAGGTGGTAATTTAGTCGCTTTCACTTTACTGAAAGCGATTGCCAAATCGGCATACTCGGGGGAATGCACACCGTGGAACCCTGGTCTGGACTCTCCACCGACGTGGCACCGATGGAAACTCCCAAACACCTTCCAGAACACTCCTCTGACCACCCCTGGAGAACCCCTGTTTCCACGAAATTTTAGGATTGTGCCGGGCCAGCCAGGAGTCCCCAGCACCACTGGAAACGCAGGCGAATCAATAATAAAAAAAAAACTGATACGCTCCCTATGATTCCCCTGCGTCACCATGTCCAGTGGGACCGTAGTCTCCCTGACCATCCCTGACCCTAATGGCCGGCTATCTAGGGAGTGCACGGGGAAAGGAGAATCTATCGGCACCAACGGAACCCCTAACTTAAGGGCGAGTCCGCGATCCATAAAGTTCCCAGCTGCGCCTGAATCGACTAGCGCCCTATGCTGGGAAGAGGGAAAAAAGTGAAGAAAAAAGGTTAAGACAAACATGTGGCCAACAGGGGGTTCTGGGTGAGTTTGATGCAGACTCACCTGGGATGATCAAGAAGCGTTCAGCCTGCCATCTCTACTCCCAGACGGACCCCCACAGCACTGATCAGACGTGTGTCCTCTCCGACCACAGTTGGTGCAGGGAAGGCCTCCTCCTCCGGTACCCCTCGGCGCAGCCCCTCCCAACTCCATCGGAATGGGAGCGGAGGGGCTGGGTGGTGGAACACACAGGACCCTCTCTGAACGCCCGCGGGCAGCCAGCAGATTGTCCAGTCGAATGGACATGTCAATCAGCTGATCCAGTGACAGAGTGGGGTCCCGACACGCTAACTCCCGGCGGACGTCCTCTCGGAGACTACACCTGTAGAGGTCCATAAGGGCCCTGTCGTTCCACCCAGATCCGGCTGCCAAGGTCCGGAACTCCAGCGCGTAATCCTGGGCGCTCCTCCTCTCCTGCCTGAGATGAAAAAGTCGTTCTCCCACCGCTCGGCCGTCTAGAGGGTGATCAAACACGGCACGGAAGCGGAGGGAAAACTCTGGGTAGTGCTCCCGCGCTGAGTCTGGGCCATTCCAGACTGCGTTCGCCCACTCCAGAGCACGACCCGTGAGGCAGGAGATGAGGACACTCACCCTCTCCGCTCCTGAGGGAGTGGGTCTAACGGTGGCCAGGTATAGCTCCAGCTGAAGCAGAAACCCCTGGCAACCCGCCGCCGCTCCATCATAAGCCCTCTGTAGCGTCAGACGGAGGGTGCTGGAGTCGAGTGATGGAGAGTCCGGAGCCGGGGGTGCCGAAGGTGGAGAGAGGAGACCACTCCTCTCCCATCGGTCCATTCTCTCCATCACTTGATCCATCGCGGATCCGATCCGATGGAGAACGGTGGTGTGGTGGAGAACCCGTTCCTCCATCGATGGGAGAGGGTTGGCTGCTGCTCCTGCTGACTCCATTCAATTTGATTTAGGTGCGGGATTATGTAATGCTGCGGGTGTCCTAGGTGTGTGGAGTCAAACGCAGGAGACAGAGAGTGCAATGCTGTGCGTCTTTAATAGCACCAACGCACCACAGGGTGCTCACAATAGTAACGGCCCCAAACACAGGGAATGAAAATGTACAACGGAAAAGTCACGACCAGGCACTAACACGTACCTCTACAACAGAGCCGAAGGTTACACTGAAATAATCCCGCACAACAACCAGGCGGGCCGGCTGTCTAATAAAGACAAACTTATCATATATAAACAGGTGCTACCAATCAACATACAAGGAGGGAGAGGAAAGACAATCAGTGGCAGCTAATAGGCCGGTGACGACGACCGCCGAGCGCCACTCGTGACAGAGGCTTGCAATCCGAAGAACACCATCCCAACCGTGAAGCACGGGGGTGGCAGAATCATGTTGTGGGGGCGCTTTGCTGCAGGAGGGACTGGTGCACTTCACAAAATAGATGGCATCATGAGCAAGGAAAATTACGTGGATATATTGAAGCAACATCTCAAGACATCAGTCAGGAAGTTGAAGCTTGGTCACGAATGGCCCCAAACATACTTCCAAAGTTGTGGCAAAATGGCTTAAGGACAATAAATTCAAGGTATTGGATTGGCCATCACAAAGCTCTGACCTAAATCCTATACAAAATTTGCAAAACTGAAAAAGCATGTGTGAGGAGGAGGCCTTCAAACCTGACTCAGTTACACAGCTCTGTCAGGAGGAATGGAACAAAATTCAACCAATTTATTGTGGGAAGCTTGTGGAAGGCTTCCCAAAACATTTGACCCAAGTTAAACAATTTACGGGCAACGCTACCAAATACTACTTGAGTGTATGTAAACTTTTGACCCACTGGGAATGTGATGAAAGCAATAAATGCTGAAATAAATAATTCTCTATACTATTATTCTGACATTTCACATTCTTAAAATAAAGTGGTGATCCTAACTGACCTAAGACAGGGAATTCCTGATTAAATGTCAGGAATTGTGACAAACTCCGACTTCAACTGTATGCGTTATTTCATCGTTTTGATATCTTCACTGTTATTCTACAATGTAGAAAATAGTCAAAATAAGGAAAAACCTTTGAATAAGTAGATGTCCAAACTTTTGACTGGTACTGTATGTAGGCATCTGACCTGAGCCATAAGGGAGACTAGGCTTTTACCACCCCACTACCACTATCAGCGGGGTTGTTTTTTGTCCCTCCACTTTGGTTCTGAAATTTGTGTGTGTGTGTGTGTGTGTGTGTGTGTGTGTGTGTGTGTGTGTGTGTGTGTGTGTGTGTGTGTGTGTGTGTGTGTGTGTGTGTGTGTGTGTGTGTGTGTGTGTGTGTGTGTGTGTGTGTGTGTGTGTGTGTGTGTGTTGTTATTACAGCAGCACCTGGGAGGCTGATGTTGCTCGTAAATATTTGATGAGAGAATGGATCCTCTACTCTGTGAGCAGGTCGAGTACACTAGTACATACACACACAGAAACCACATACAGAAGATTCTGTTTTCTAAGAGCAGCGTGAGTACAGTAGCTATACCGTTTCACATATAGAATAGATTATATTAGACTATACCACACACAGCCTACACACCTACACACCAGGCAGGTGCCAATGAAGGTGATATAAGACTATGACACACACTCACACACTCACACACACCTACACAGTGGGTAGGTGCCAGTGAAAGTGATGTCAGAGTATAACTGCCAGATGAAAGGCACACCAGAAAGTGACACTGTTTTTTGGCATGGTCTATGCATGTGGCTCAACTCATATGTACACAATCAACACTCACATGGTGGAGAGTGTTGGATAATACATTTCAGAAATGGAAATTCTTAGGGGACCAGAGAGGGTACAATTCAGGAACAAATGTCAAGTAACAATAGAATGTTCTCTCGTATGTATAGTAGTTTCAGTTAGATTGTGTCCCATCATTATCCTCATCAACCATATTCGGTAACTGCACTGTGAATGGATCAAGCTTTTGAATCACCTCATTCTTAGATATTCATCATGTAACTATAATAACTATGGAGTACCTGAGAACCTTATACCCATCAACATTTTGTTTTAGTAAACAGCAGTGTTAGGAACGCCCTGGTAGTGAGAGGCAGACCAAAGAGAGGTAGCAGTCCTGAGGTGGCCTAAAACCTTAGGCAGCTTCTTTGACACCTCTTCAATGACTGTGTATACCGCCTGTGTTGAGTCTAGACCTAACCACTGAGCTACGGGTGACTCCTGTCCATCTCCTCAGCATCCAGCTACAACAATCAACACATCACAACTGAGCCTGCTCTTTCAAACATTACACTCCAAACAGAGTAAATCCAGTAGTACTCGTGTTAGCGCATGTACTGTAACTGTAGCGTACGGTCTTGAATGAATG
Source organism: Oncorhynchus keta (assembly GCF_023373465.1). NCBI lineage: Eukaryota > Metazoa > Chordata > Actinopteri > Salmoniformes > Salmonidae > Oncorhynchus > Oncorhynchus keta. The sequence goes on from NC_068437.1 coordinate 29,386,792, forward strand.
TACAGCTGAGAACACGGTTAGTTCTACTGCTGTGGTACTGTACCAGTGGCAGTAGAAGTAGAATTAGTAGTAGTAATACTAAATCCTGCTCCTCCTTCTAAACAGCTGGAGCAGAAGCAGCAGTACACAGCATCCTCAGGCATCTTATGCTTCATGCATTCGCTCTCTCCCTCTCCTCTCCTCTCCTGCCAAAGATCACTGCTGATTTCATGCCGCCTCCTGATTCGTTTGTGTGGGCGGGAGGAGATTAGGGGGCGGAGGGAGAGATGGTTGAGAGGAGGCGAAGGGAGGAAGGCTAGGAGGATGCTGGCCCTTTAAGAGTATTTTTAGTATGGCAATAGGAATTGGTCACTGGTCAGGAAAACAGGCATTAGGGGTGATATGAGACTGGCATAGAAAACAGACATATACGGGTGATATGAGACTGGCATAGAAAACAGACATATACGGGTGATATGAGACTGGCATAGAAAACAGACATATAGGGATGATATGAGACTGGCATAGAAAACAGACATATAGGGGTGATATGAGACAGGCATAGAAAACAGACATATAGAGATGATATGAGACTGGCATAGAAAACAGACATATAGGGATGATATGAGACTGGCATAGAAAACAGACATATAGGGGTGATATGAGACTGGCATAGAAAACAGACATATAGGGGTGATATGAGACTGGCATAGAAAACAGACATATATGGGTGATATGAGACTGGCATAGAAAACAGACATATAGGGGTGATATGAGACTGGCATAGAAAACAGACATATATGGGTGATATGAGACTGGCATAGAAAACAGACATATATGGGTGATATGAGACTGGCATAGAAAACATTTACATTTACATTTACATTTAAGTCATTTAGCAGACGCTCTTATCCAGAGCGACTTACAAATTGGTGCATTACCTTATGACATCCAGTGGAACAGCCACTTTACAATAGTGCATCTAAATCTTTTAGGGGGTGAGAAGGATTACTTATCCTATCCTAGGTATTCCTTAAAGAGGTGGGGTTTCAGGTGTCTCCGGAAGGTGGTGATTGACTCCGCTGTCCTGGCGTCGTGAGGGAGTTTGTTCCACCATTGGGGGCCAGAGCAGCGAACAGTTTTGACTGGGCTGAGCGGGAACTGTACTTCCTCAGTGGTAGGGAGGCGAGCAGGCCAGAGGTGGATGAACGCAGTGCCCTTGTTTGGGTGTAGGGCCTGATCAGAGCCTGGAGGTACTGAGGTGCCGTTCCCCTCACAGCTCCGTAGGCAAGCACCATGGTCTTGTAGCGGATGCGAGCTTCAACTGGAAGCCAGTGGAGAGAGCGGAGGAGCGGGGTGACGTGAGAGAACTTGGGAAGGTTGAACACCAGACGGGCTGCGGCGTTCTGGATGAGTTGTAGGGGTTTAATGGCACAGGCAGGGAGCCCAGCCAACAGCGAGTTGCAGTAATCCAGACGGGAGATGACAAGTGCCTGGATTAGGACCTGCGCCGCTTCCTGTGTGAGGCAGGGTCGTACTCTGCGGATGTTGTAGAGCATGAACCTACAGGAACAGGCCACCGCCTTGATGTTAGTTGAGAACGACAGGGTGTTGTCCAGGATCACGCCAAGGTTCTTAGCGCTCTGGGAGGAGGACACAATGGAGTTGTCAACCGTGATGGCGAGATCATGGAACGGGCAGTCCTTCCCGGGAGGAAGAGCAGCTCCGTCTTGCCGAGGTTCAGCTTGAGGTGGTGATCCGTCATCCACACTGATATGTCTGCCAGACATGCAGAGATGCGATTCGCCACCTGGTCATCAGAAGGGGAAAGGAGAAGATTAATTGTGTGTCGTCTGCATAGCAATGATAGGAGAGACCATGTGAGGTTATGACAGAGCCAAGTGACTTGGTGTATAGCGAGAATAGGAGAGGGCCTAGAACAGAGCCCTGGGGACACCAGTGGTGAGAGCGCGTGGTGAGGAGACAGATTCTCGCCACGCCACCTGGTAGGAGCGACCTGTCAGGTAGGACGCAATCCAAGCGTGGGCCGCGCCGGAGATGCCCAACTCGGAGAGGGTGGAGAGGAGGATCTGATGGTTCACAGTATCGAAGGCAACCGATAGGTCTAGAAGGATGAGAGCAGAGGAGAGAGAGTTAGCGTTAGCAGTGCGGAGCGCCTCCGTGATGCAGAGAAGAGCAGTCTCAGTTGAATGACTAGTCTTGAAACCTGACTGATTTGGATCAAGAAGGTCATTCTGAGAGAGATAGCGGTAGAGCTGGCCAAGGACGGCACGTTCAAGAGTTTTGGAGAGAAAAGAAAGAAGGGATACTGGTCTGTAGTTGTTGACATCGGAGGGATCGAGTGTAGGTTTTTTCAGAAGGGGTGCAACTCTCGCTCTCTTGAGGACGGAAGGGACGTAGCCAGCGGTCAGGGATGAGTTGATGAGCGAGGTGAGGTAAGGGAGGAGGTCTCCGGAAATGGTCTGGAGAAGAGAGGAGGGGATAGGGTCAAGCGGGCAGGTTGTTGGGCGGCCGGCCGTCACGAGACGCGAGATTTCATCTGGAGAGAGAGGGGAGAAAGAGGTCAGAGCACAGGGTAGGGCAGTGTGAGCAGAACCAGCGGTGTCGTTTGACTTAGCAAACGAGGATCGGATGTCGTCGACCTTCTTTTCAAAATGGTTGACGAAGTCATCTGCAGAGAGGGAGGAGGGGGGGGGGAGGAGGATTCAGGAGGGAGGAGAAGGTGGCAAAGAGCTTCCTAGGGTTAGAGGCAGATGCTTGGAATTTAGAGTGGTAGAAAGTGGCTTTAGCAGCAGAGACAGAGGAGGAAAATGTAGAGAGGAGGGAGTGAAAGGATGCCAGGTCCGCAGGGAGGCGAGTTTTCCTCCATTTCCGCTCGGCTGCCCGGAGCCCTGTTCTGTGAGCTCGCAATGAGTCGTCGAGCCACGGAGCGGGAGGGAGGACCGAGCCGGCCTGGAGGATAGGGGACATAGAGAGTCAAAGGATGCAGAAAGGGAGGAGAGGAGGGTTGAGGAGGCAGAATCAGGAGATAGGTTGGAGAAGGTTTGAGCAGAGGGAAGAGATGATAGGATGGAAGAGGAGAGAGTAGCGGGGGAGAGAGAGCGAAGGTTGGGACGGTGCGATACCATCCGAGTAGGGGCAGTGTGGGAAGTGTTGGATGAGAGCGAGAGGGAAAAGGATACAAGGTAGTGGTCGGAGACTTGGAGGGGAGTTGCAATGGGGTTAGTGGAAGAACAGCATCTAGTAAAGATGAGGTCGAGCGTATTGCCTGCCTTGTGAGTAGGGGGGGGAAGGTGAGAGGGTGAGGTCAAAAGAGGAGAGGAGTGGAAAGAAGGAGGCAGAGAGGAATGAGTCAAAGGTAGACGTGGGGAGGTTAAACAGACATATAGGGATGATATGAGACTGGCATAGAAAACAGACATATATGGGTGATATGAGACTGGCATAGAAAACAGACATATAGGGGTGATATGAGACTGGCATAGAAAACAGACATATATGGGTGATATGAGACTGGCATAGAAAACAGAAATATAGGGGTGATATGAGACTGGCATAGAAAACAGACATTTAGGGATGGTATGAGACTGGCATAGAAAACAGACATATAGGGGTGATATGAGACTGGCATAGAAAACAGACATATATGGGTGATATGAGACTGGCATAGAAAACAGACATATACGGGTGATATGAGACTGGCATAGAAAACAGACATATAGGGGTGATATGAGACTGGCATAGAAAACAGACATATAGGGATGATATGAGACTGGCATAGAAAACAGACATATAGGGATGATATGAGACTGACATAGAAAACAGACATATAGGGATGATATGAGACTGGCATAGAAAACAGACATATAGGGATGATATGAGACTGGCATAGAAAACAGACATATAGGGATGATATGAGACTGGCATAGAAAACAGACATACAGGGATGATATGAGACTGGCATAGAAAACAGACATATAGGGGTGATATGAGACTGACATAGAAAACAGACATATAGGGGTGATATGAGACTGGCATAGAAAACAGACATATACGGGTGATAGGAGACTGACATAGAAAACAGACATATAGGGGTGATATGAGACTGACATAGAAAACAGACATATAGGGATGATATGAGACTGGCATAGAAAACAGACATATAGGGGTGATATGAGACTGACATAGAAAACAGACATATAGGGGTGATATGAGACTGGCATAGAAAACAGACATATACGGGTGATAGGAGACTGACATAGAAAACAGACATATAGGGGTGATATGAGACTGACATAGAAAACAGACATATACGGGTGATAGGAGACTGACATAGAAAACAGACATATAGGGATGATATGAGACTGGCATAGAAAACAGACATATAGGGATGATATGAGACTGGCATAGAAAACAGACATATAGGGATGATATGAGACTGGCATAGAAAACAGACATATAGGGATGATATGAGACTGGCATAGAAAACAGACATATAGGGATGATATGAGACTGGCATAGAAAACAGACATATAGGGATGATATGAGACTGGCATAGAAAACAGACATATAGGGATGATATGAGACTGGCATAGAAAACAGACATATAGGGATGATATGAGACTGGCATAGAAAACAGACATATAGGGATGATATGAGACTGGCATAGAAAACAGACATATAGGGATGATATGAGACTGACATAGAAAACAGACATATAGGGGTGATATGAGACTGACATAGAAAACAGACATATAGGGATGATATGAGACAGGCATAGAAAACAGACATATAGGGATGGTATGAGACTGACATAGAAAACAGACATATAGGGATGATATGAGACTGACATAGAAAACAGACATATAGGGATGATATGAGACTGACATAGAAAACAGACATATAGGGATGATATGAGACAGGCATAGAAAACAGACATATAGGGATGGTATGAGACTGACATAGAAAACAGACATATAGGGATGATATGAGACAGGCATAGAAAACAGACATATAGGGATGGTATGAGACTGGCATAGAAAACAAACATATACGGGTGATAGGAGACTGACATAGAAAACAGACATATAGGGATGATATGAGACTGACATAGAAAACAGACATATAGGGATGATATGAGACAGGCATAGAAAACAGACATATAGGGATGGTATGAGACTGACATAGAAAACAGACATATAGGGATGATATGAGACAGGCATAGAAAACAGACATATAGGGATGATATGAGACTGACATAGAAAACAGACATATAGGGATGATATGAGACTGACATAGAAAACAGACATATAGGGATGATATGAGACAGGCATAGAAAACAGACATATAGGGATGGTATGAGACTGACATAGAAAACAGACATATAGGGATGATATGAGACAGGCATAGAAAACAGACATATAGGGATGGTATGAGACTGGCATAGAAAACAAACATATACGGGTGATAGGAGACTGACATAGAAAACAGACATATAGGGATGATATGAGACTGACATAGAAAACAGACATATAGGGATGATATGAGACTGACATAGAAAACAGACATATAGGGATGATATGAGACTGACATAGAAAACAGACATATAGGGATGATATGAGACAGGCATAGAAAACAGACATATAGGGATGGTATGAGACTGACATAGAAAACAGACATATAGGGATGATATGAGACAGGCATAGAAAACAGACATATAGGGATGGTATGAGACTGGCATAGAAAACAAACATATACGGGTGATAGGAGACTGACATAGAAAACAGACATATAGGGATGATATGAGACTGACATAGAAAACAGACATATAGGGATGATATGAGACTGGCATAGAAAACAGACATATAGGGATGATATGAGACTGGCATAGAAAACAGACATATAGGGATGATATGAGACTGGCATAGAAAACAGACATATAGGGATGATATGAGACTGGCATAGAAAACAGACATATAGGGATGATATGAGACTGGCATAGAAAACAGACATATAGGGATGATATGAGACTGGCATAGAAAACAAACATATACGGGTGATAGGAGACTGACATAGAAAACAGACATATACGGGTGATAGGAGACTGACATAGAAAACAGACATATAGGGATGATATGAGACTGGCATAGAAAACAGACATATAGGGATGGTATGAGACTGGCATAGAAAACAGACATATAGGGATGGTATGAGACTGGCATAGAAAACAAACATATACGGGTGATAGGAGACTGACATAGAAAACAGACATATAGGGATGATATGAGACTGACATAGAAAACAGACATATAGGGATGATATGAGACAGGCATAGAAAACAGACATATAGGGATGGTATGAGACTGGCATAGAAAACAGACATATAGGGATGATATGAGACAGGCATAGAAAACAGACATATAGGGATGGTATGAGACTGGCATAGAAAACAAACATATACGGGTGATAGGAGACTGACATAGAAAACAGACATATAGGGATGATATGAGACTGACATAGAAAACAGACATATAGGGATGATATGAGACAGGCATAGAAAACAAACATATACGGGTGATAGGAGACTGACATAGAAAACAGACATATAGGGATGATATGAGACTGACATAGAAAACAGACATATAGGGATGATATGAGACTGGCATAGAAAACAAACATATACGGGTGATAGGAGACTGACATAGAAAACAGACATATAGGGATGATATGAGACTGACATAGAAAACAGACATATAGGGATGATATGAGACAGGCATAGAAAACAGACATATAGGGATGGTATGAGACTGGCATAGAAAACAAACATATACGGGTGATAGGAGACTGACATAGAAAACAGACATATAGGGATGATATGAGACTGACATAGAAAACAGACATATAGGGATGATATGAGACTGGCATAGAAAACAGACATATAGGGGTGATATGAGACTGACATAGAAAACAGACATATAGGGATGGTATGAGACTGACATAGAAAACAGACATATAGGGATGGTATGAGACTGGCATAGAAAACAAACATATACGGGTGATAGGAGACGGACATAGAAAACAGACATATAGGGGTGATATGAGACTGGCATAGAAAACAGACATATAGGGATGGTATGAGACTGGCATAGAAAACAGACATATAGGGATGATATGAGACTGGCATAGAAAACAAACATATACGGGTGATAGGAGACTGACATAGAAAACAGACATATAGGGATGATATGAGACTGACATAGAAAACAGACATATAGGGATGATATGAGACTGACATAGAAAACAGACATATAGGGATGATATGAGACTGGCATAGAAAACAAACATATACGGGTGATAGGAGACTGACATAGAAAACAGACATATAGGGATGATATGAGACTGACATAGAAAACAGACATATAGGGATGATATGAGACAGGCATAGAAAACAGACATATAGGGATGGTATGAGACTGGCATAGAAAACAAACATATACGGGTGATAGGAGACTGACATAGAAAACAGACATATAGGGATGATATGAGACTGACATAGAAAACAGACATATAGGGATGATATGAGACTGGCATAGAAAACAGACATATAGGGGTGATATGAGACTGACATAGAAAACAGACATATAGGGATGGTATGAGACTGACATAGAAAACAGACATATAGGGATGGTATGAGACTGGCATAGAAAACAAACATATACGGGTGATAGGAGACGGACATAGAAAACAGACATATAGGGATGGTATGAGACTGGCATAGAAAACAAACATATACGGGTGATAGGAGACTGACATAGAAAACAGACATATAGGGATGATATGAGACTGACATAGAAAACAGACATATAGGGATGATATGAGACTGGCATAGAAAACAAACATATACGGGTGATAGGAGACTGACATAGAAAACAGACATATAGGGATGATATGAGACTGACATAGAAAACAGACATATAGGGATGATATGAGACTGGCATAGAAAACAAACATATACGGGTGATAGGAGACTGACATAGAAAACAGACATATAGGGATGATATGAGACTGACATAGAAAACAGACATATAGGGATGATATGAGACAGGCATAGAAAACAGACATATAGGGATGGTATGAGACTGGCATAGAAAACAAACATATACGGGTGATAGGAGACTGACATAGAAAACAGACATATAGGGATGATATGAGACTGACATAGAAAACAGACATATAGGGATGATATGAGACAGGCATAGAAAACAGACATATACGGGTGATAGGAGACTGACATAGAAAACAGACATATAGGGATGATATGAGACTGGCATAGAAAACAAACATATACGGGTGATAGGAGACTGACATAGAAAACAGACATATAGGGATGATATGAGACAGGCATAGAAAACAGACATATACGGGTGATAGGAGACTGACATAGAAAACAGACATATAGGGATGATATGAGACTGACATAGAAAACAGACATATAGGGATGATATGAGACAGGCATAGAAAACAGACATATACGGGTGATAGGAGACTGACATAGAAAACAGACATATAGGGATGATATGAGACTGACATAGAAAACAGACATATAGGGATGATATGAGACAGGCATAGAAAACAGACATATACGGGTGATAGGAGACTGACATAGAAAACAGACATATAGGGATGATATGAGACTGACATAGAAAACAGACATATAGGGATGATATGAGACAGGCATAGAAAACAGACATATAGGGATGGTATGAGACTGACATAGAAAACAGACATATAGGGATGATATGAGACAGGCATAGAAAACAGACATATACGGGTGATAGGAGACTGACATAGAAAACAGACATATAGGGATGATATGAGACTGGCATAGAAAACAAACATATACGGGTGATAGGAGACTGACATAGAAAACAGACATATAGGGATGATATGAGACAGGCATAGAAAACAGACATATACGGGTGATATGAGACAGGCATAGAAAACAGACATATACGGGTGATAGGAGACTGACATAGAAAACAGACATATAGGGATGATATGAGACTGACATAGAAAACAGACATATAGGGATGATATGAGACAGGCATAGAAAACAGACATATACGGGTGATAGGAGACTGACATAGAAAACAGACATATAGGGATGATATGAGACTGACATAGAAAACAGACATATAGGGATGATATGAGACAGGCATAGAAAACAGACATATACGGGTGATAGGAGACTGACATAGAAAACAGACATATAGGGATGATATGAGACTGACATAGAAAACAGACATATAGGGATGATATGAGACTGGCATAGAAAACAGACATATAGGGGTGATATGAGACTGGCATAGAAAACAGACATATAGGGATGATATGAGACTGGCATAGAAAACAGACATATAGGGATGATATGAGACTGGCATAGAAAACAGACATATAGGGATGATATGAGACTGGCATAGAAAACAGACATATAGGGATGATATGAGACTGGCATAGAAAACAGACATATAGGGATGATATGAGACTGGCATAGAAAACAGACATATAGGGATGGTATGAGACTGGCATAGAAAACAGACATACAGGGATGATATGAGACTGGCATAGAAAACAGACATATACAGGTGATATGAGACTGGCATAGAAAACAGACATATACGAGTGATATGAGACTGGCATAGAAAACAGACATATAGGGGTGATATGAGACTGGCATAGAAAACAGACATATAGGGATGGTATGAGACTGGCATAGAAAACAGACATATAGGGATGATATGAGACTGGCATAGAAAACAGACATATATGGGTGATATGAGACTGGCATAGAAAACAGACATATACGGGTGATAGGAGACTGACATAGAAAACAGACATATAGGGATGATATGAGACTGACGTAGAAAACAGACATATAGGGATGGTATGAGACTGGCATAGAAAACAGACATATAGGGATGATATGAGACTGACGTAGAAAACAGACATATAGGGATGGTATGAGACTGGCATAGAAAACAGACATATAGGGATGATATGAGACTGGCATAGAAAACAAACATATAGGGATTATATGAGACTGACGTAGAAAACAGACATATAGGGATGGTATGAGACTGGCATAGAAAACAGACATATAGGGATGATATGAGACTGGCATAGAAAACAGACATATAGGGATGATATGAGACTGACGTAGAAAACAGACATATAGGGATGGTATGAGACTGGCATAGAAAACAGACATATAGGGATGATATGAGACTGGCATAGAAAACAAACATATAGGGATTATATGAGACTGGCAAAGAAAACAGACATATAGGGATGGTATGAGACTGGCATAGAAAACAGACATGTAGAGATGGTATGAGACTGGCATAGAAAACAGACATATAGGGATGATATGAGACTGGCATAGAAAACAGACATATAGGGATGGTATGAGACTGGCATAGAAAACAGACATATAGAGATGATATGAGACTGGCATAGAAAACAGACATATAGGGGTGATATGAGACTGGCATAGAAAACAGACATATACGGGTGATATGAGACTGGCGTAGAAAACAGACATATAGGGGTGATATGAGACTGGCATAGAAAACAGACATATAGGGATGATATGAGACTGGCATAGAAAACAGACATATAGGGATGATATGAGACAGGCATAGAAAACAGACATATACGGGTGATAGGAGACTGACATAGAAAACAGACATATAGGGATGATATGAGACTGACATAGAAAACAGACATATAGGGATGATATGAGACAGGCATAGAAAACAGACATATACGGGTGATAGGAGACTGACATAGAAAACAGACATATAGGGATGATATGAGACTGACATAGAAAACAGACATATAGGGATGATATGAGACAGGCATAGAAAACAGACATATACGGGTGATAGGAGACTGACATAGAAAACAGACATATAGGGATGATATGAGACTGACATAGAAAACAGACATATAGGGATGATATGAGACAGGCATAGAAAACAGACATATACGGGTGATAGGAGACTGACATAGAAAACAGACATATAGGGATGATATGAGACTGACATAGAAAACAGACATATAGGGATGATATGAGACTGGCATAGAAAACAGACATATAGGGATGATATGAGACTGGCATAGAAAACAGACATATAGGGATGATATGAGACTGGCATAGAAAACAGACATATAGGGATGATATGAGACTGGCATAGAAAACAGACATATAGGGATGATATGAGACTGGCATAGAAAACAGACATATAGGGATGGTATGAGACTGGCATAGAAAACAGACATATAGGGGTGATATGAGACTGGCATAGAAAACAGACATATAGGGATGGTATGAGACTGGCATAGAAAACAGACATACAGGGATGATATGAGACTGGCATAGAAAACAGACATATACAGGTGATATGAGACTGGCATAGAAAACAGACATATACGAGTGATATGAGACTGGCATAGAAAACAGACATATAGGGGTGATATGAGACTGGCATAGAAAACAGACATATAGGGATGGTATGAGACTGGCATAGAAAACAGACATATAGGGATGGTATGAGACTGGCATAGAAAACAGACATATATGGGTGATATGAGACTGGCATAGAAAACAGACATATACGGGTGATAGGAGACTGACATAGAAAACAGACATATAGGGATGATATGAGACTGACGTAGAAAACAGACATATAGGGATGGTATGAGACTGGCATAGAAAACAGACATATAGGGATGATATGAGACTGACGTAGAAAACAGACATATAGGGATGGTATGAGACTGGCATAGAAAACAGACATATAGGGATGATATGAGACTGGCATAGAAAACAAACATATAGGGATTATATGAGACTGACGTAGAAAACAGACATATAGGGATGGTATGAGACTGGCATAGAAAACAGACATATAGGGATGATATGAGACTGGCATAGAAAACAGACATATAGGGATGATATGAGACTGACGTAGAAAACAGACATATAGGGATGGTATGAGACTGGCATAGAAAACAGACATATAGGGATGATATGAGACTGGCATAGAAAACAAACATATAGGGATTATATGAGACTGGCAAAGAAAACAGACATATAGGGATGGTATGAGACTGGCATAGAAAACAGACATATAGGGATGGTATGAGACTGGCATAGAAAACAGACATATAGGGATGGTATGAGACTGGCATAGAAAACAGACATATAGGGATGGTATGAGACTGGCATAGAAAACAGACATATAGAGATGATATGAGACTGGCATAGAAAACAGACATATAGGGGGTGATATGAGACTGGCATAGAAAACAGACATATACGGGTGATATGAGACTGGCGTAGAAAACAGACATATAGGGGTGATATGAGACTGGCATAGAAAACAGACATATAGGGATGATATGAGACTGGCATAGAAAACAGACATATAGGGATGATATGAGACTGGCATAGAAAACAGACATATAGGGATGGTATGAGACTGGCATAGAAAACAGACATATAGGGGTGATATGAGACTGGCATAGAAAACAGAAATATAGGGGTGATATGAGACTGGCATAGAAAACAGACATTTAGGGATGGTATGAGACTGGCATAGAAAACAGACATATAGGGGTGATATGAGACTGGCATAGAAAACAGACATATATGGGTGATATGAGACTGGCATAGAAAACAGACATATAGGGGTGATATGAGACTGGCATAGAAAACAGACATATAGGGGTGATATGAGACTGGCATAGAAAACAGACATATAGGGATGGTATGAGACTGGCATAGAAAACAGACATATAGGGGTGATATGAGACTGGCATAGAAAACAGACATATAGGGATGATATGAGACTGGCATAGAAAACAAACATATACGGGTGATAGGAGACTGGCATAGAAAACAGACATATACGGGTGATAGGAGACTGACATAGAAAACAGACATATAGGGATGATATGAGACTGGCATAGAAAACAGACATATAGGGATGATATGAGACTGGCATAGAAAACAGACATATAGGGGTGATATGAGACTGGCATAGAAAACAGACATATAGGGATGGTATGAGACTGGCATAGAAAACAGACATATAGGGATGATATGAGACTGGCATAGAAAACAGACATATAGGGATGATATGAGACTGGCATAGAAAACAGACATATAGGGATGGTATGAGACTGGCATAGAAAACAGACATATAGGGATGATATGAGACTGGCATAGAAAACAGACATATAGGGATGGTATGAGACTGGCATAGAAAACAGACATACAGGGATGATATGAGACTGGCATAGAAAACAGACATATACAGGTGATATGAGACTGGCATAGAAAACAGACATATACGAGTGATATGAGACTGGCATAGAAAACAGACATATAGGGGTGATATGAGACTGGCATAGAAAACAGACATATAGGGATGGTATGAGACTGGCATAGAAAACAGACATATAGGGATGGTATGAGACTGACGTAGAAAACAGACATATAGGGATGGTATGAGACTGGCATAGAAAACAGACATATAGGGATGATATGAGACTGGCATAGAAAACAAACATATAGGGATTATATGAGACTGGCAAAGAAAACAAACATATAGGGATGATATGAGACTGGCATAGAAAACAGACATATAGGGGTGATATGAGACTGGCATAGAAAACAGACATATACGGGTGATATGAGACTGGCATAGAAAACAGACATATACGGGTGATAGGAGACTGACATAGAAAACAGACATATACGGGTGATAGGAGACTGACATAGAAAACAGACATATACGGGTGATAGGAGACTGACATAGAAAACAGACATATACGGGTGATAGGAGACTGACATAGAAAACAGACATATACGGGTGACAGGAGACTGACATAGAAAACAGACATATAGGGGTGATATGAGACTGGCATAGAAAACAGACATATAGGGATGGTATGAGACTGGCATAGAAAACAGACATGTAGAGATGGTATGAGACTGGCATAGAAAACAGACATATAGGGATGGTATGAGGCTGGCATAGAAAACAGACATATAGGGATGGTATGAGACTGGCATAGAAAACAGACATATAGAGATGATATGAGACTGGCATAGAAAACAGACATATAGGGGGTGATATGAGACTGGCATAGAAAACAGACATATACGGGTGATATGAGACTGGCGTAGAAAACAGACATATAGGGGTGATATGAGACTGGCATAGAAAACAGACATATAGGGATGATATGAGACTGGCATAGAAAACAGACATATAGGGATGATATGAGACTGGCATAGAAAACAGACATATAGGGATGGTATGAGACTGGCATAGAAAACAGACATATAGGGGTGATATGAGACTGGCATAGAAAACAGACATATAGGGATGGTATGAGACTGGCATAGAAAACAGACATACAGGGATGATATGAGACTGGCATAGAAAACAGACATATACGGGTGATATGAGACTGGCATAGAAAACAGACATATACGAGTGATATGAGACTGGCATAGAAAACAGACATATAGGGGTGATATGAGACTGGCATAGAAAACAGACATATAGGGATGGTATGAGACTGGCATAGAAAACAGACATATAGGGGTGATATGAGACTGGCATAGAAAACAGACATATAGGGATGGTATGAGACTGGCATAGAAAACAGACATATAGGGATGATATGAGACTGGCATAGAAAACAGACATATACGGGTGATATGAGACTGGCATAGAAAACAGACATATACGAGTGATATGAGACTGGCATAGAAAACAGACATATAGGGGTGATATGAGACTGGCATAGAAAACAGACATATAGGGATGGTATGAGACTGGCATAGAAAACAGACATATAGGGATGATATGAGACTGGGATAGAAAACAAACATATACGGGTGATAGGAGACTGACATAGAAAACAGACATATACGGGTGATAGGAGACTGACATAGAAAACAGACATATACGGGTGATAGGAGACTGACATAGAAAACAGACATATAGGGGTGATATGAGACTGGCATAGAAAACAGACATATAGGGGTGATATGAGACTGGCATAGAAAACAGACATATAGGGGTGATATGAGACTGGCATAGAAAACAGACATATAGGGGTGATATGAGACTGGCATAGAAAACAGACATATAGGGGTGATATGAGACTGGCATAGAAAACAGACATATAGGGATGGTATGAGACTGGCATAGAAAACAGACATATACGGGTGATATGAGACTGGCATAGAAAACAGACATATAGGGATGATATGAGACTGGCATAGAAAACAGACATATAGGGATGGTATGAGACTGGCATAGAAAACAGACATACAGGGATGATATGAGACTGGCATAGAAAACAGACATATACGGGTGATATGAGACTGGCATAGAAAACAGACATATACGAGTGATATGAGACTGGCATAGAAAACAGACATATAGGGGTGATATGAGACTGGCATAGAAAACAGACATATAGGGGTGATATGAGACTGGCATAGAAAACGGACATATAGAGATGGTATGAGACTGGCATAGAAAACAGACATATATGGGTGATATGAGACTGGCATAGAAAACAGACATATACGGGTGATATGAGACTGGCATAGAAAACAGACATATAGGGGTGATATGAGACTGGCATAGAAAACAGACATATACGGGTGATATGAGACTGGCATAGAAAACAAACATATACGGGTGATAGGAGACTGACATAGAAAACAGACATATACGGGTGATAGGAGACTGGCATAGAAAACAGACATATACGGGTGATAGGAGACTGGCATAGAAAACAGACATATAGGGGTGATATGAGACTGGCATAGAAAACAGACATATAGGGGTGATATGAGACTGGCATAGAAAACAGACATATAGGGGTGATATGAGACTGGCATAGAAAACAGACATATAGGGATGGTATGAGACTGGCATAGAAAACAGACATATAGGGGTGATATGAGACTGGCATAGAAAAAAGACATATAGGGGTGATAGGAGACTGCCACATAAAACAGGCATTGGGGATGATACGATATTGTCACATAAAACAGGCATTAGGGGTGATAAGATATTGTCACATAAAACAGGCATTGGGGATGATAAGATATTGGCACATAAAACAGGCATTAGGGGTGATAAGATATTGGCACATAAAACAGGCATTAGGGATGATAAGATATTGTCACATAAAACAGGCATTAGGGATGATAAGATATTGGCACATAAAACAGGCATTAGGGATGATAAGATATTGGCACATAAAACAGGAATTAGGGCATTAGGGGTGATAAGATATTGTCACATAAAACAGGCATTAGGGATGATAAGATATTGGCACATAAAACAGGCATTAGGGATGATAAGATATTGGCACATAAAACAGGAATTAGGGCATTAGGGGTGATAAGATATTGTCACATAAAACAGGCATTAGGGATGATAAGATATTGGCACATAAAACAGGCATTAGGGATGATAAGATATTGGCACATAAAACAGGCATTAGGGATGATAAGATATTGGCACATAAAACAGGCATTAGGGATGATAAGATTTTGGCACATAAAACAGGCATTAGGGATGGCATGAGGCTGGCATAGAAAACAAACATAACTAGCAGCCTCCTAACAGTGAAGTAGATGGATAGCAAGAAGAGAGAGGCCACTGGTACAGTGGCAAAGCCTGGTACCTTTAGTCAAGCCTAAGAAGGCTAAATGGAGCCATCCATCACATTTGATTGGTATGGTGGTCCTCTTAACTCTTAAATAAGAACAAGCAGAGAAACTCTATACCACAACCATTTAGTTTTCCAATCATTTATTAAAGACATGGTATCAGTCAAGAATTAATAAAGGAAAATATTATACCATAGTCGAATCATGCTTAACTCACCTTTACTTGAGCAAATAAATGTATAGTTTTAGATTTGAGTCATTTAATAGACGCTCATATGCATAGCGACTTACAGAAGCAATTAAGGTTAAGTACCTTGCTCAAGGGCACATCTACAGATTTTTCTCCTCGTCGGCTCGTGGATTCGAACACGCAACATTTCTGTAACTGTTCCAATTCTCTTAAGCGACAATATATTTCTTTCTGAAACAATGCTGGAGGAAGAGTTACGGAGGTGAGCGGTCCAATACTGTCCAATACAATGAGCAATCTGTTCCAAAAGACATTCCTGGAAGTTCTAGGAATGTATTTCATTAATATTCCCAGCATATTCATTATATATTCATGCCGTCAGTAGAATCCGGTCAGTGGCCCACCTGGTCTCAGTATTGTGGTCTCTTCAGGGCAGATATATAAATTTAATGATGCTGGCAAAGTGTGTGAGATCAAGTTACTGTATTGATTACACAGTGACCCTGCTCTGCTCTATCAGAGACTCAGCAACACAGAGACCCAGAGAGACAGGCAAGGAGCAGCACTAGTAGCAGGTAGCAGCTCCCTCCCTGTATGTTACAGCGCCACGCCACTCTGCTCCAGGGAAAGACATGCCTGGCAAAAACTGCTTTTCCTTTCTGAAAACCAAGCATCGGAGGTAAGATACGATAACGTAAGTTTTATGTTCTTTTGACAGTATTGTGGTTAGCACCAACAACAAGTGCATTACACGACACCGAATCAATACACAACAGGTGGCTATTCAACTATTATTAGTAAATGGGTAATTCAGAATTTAATCACCAAGAAGAAAGTAAATGTTTTAAACAACTTAATCTCACTAGGTCACATGATGATGCACTGCTGTCAAATAGTGTTTTGCTAGGTGGAGGTTGCAGTCTGACTTGCTGTTAGAAATGCTGTATAGTTAATGATGATAATCAGCCTAATCAGCAGACAGGCTTTAATTAAAATGAGAGAGTGATAAGTACTTCTGAGGGTACAGCTGTGTGTGAAAGACAGAGTGATGGGGAGAGAGATAAATGGAGAGACACAGAGAGGGAGGGAGAGAGAGAGAGAGAGAGAGAGAGAGAGAGAGAGAGGGGGGAGAGAGAGAGAGAGAGACAGAGAGAGACACAGAGAGAGAGAGACATCTCTGCCCTGCAGAAACATCTCTGTGCATCATGCTTGAGTGAGCAGTGAGACATTGTTAGTGTAGGCCAGGCTTTGGATCATAGAGGCTGTTTGTCAGAGGCGTGCCCCCATGTCCACAACAGACTGTGGTGGCTCTAAAATGGCAGCCAGGTTTAGTTTTATTAGTTTTCATTTTATTTATTCACACAAAAAAGACAAATGAAGACAAACATTGCAGATAAAAACATGGTAAAAAGGTGTGTAGGTGAGGTTGGAAATCCCAGAGGGCTTATATGAAAACCATACAACAACAACCACAATATATATACAAACAGATCGTTGAATCAAATAAACAAAGCATAGTAATTACAATTGGACATGATAAACTCAGTGTTCAAAAAACACAGTGTGTGTGTGTGTGTGTGTATGTGTGTGTGTGTGTGTGTGTGTGTGTGTGTGTGTGTGTGTGTGTGTGTGTGTGTGTGTGTGTGTGTGTGTGTGTGTGTGTGTGCGTGCAAGTGTGTGTGTGTGTGTGTGTGTGAGTGTTATGCTGCATGTAGGAGAAGTTTGGTTCATCAGGCTGAACCCAGTCTACACTTGGAATTGTTTAGGGATGATGATAATTTGACATTGTGAACATAGGAATTCCAGAGTATGGAACCTCTGTGTCTGCTAGAGAACTGACTGCGTGAGGTGCGGCAGAGGGAAGAGTGAAGGTTATTGGAGTGTCTTGTGTTGTATGCATGGATTTGGGAATTAGCCGGGAAGAATACATTTAAGAGTTTGGTGAGGATGTCTGGGAGGTACGTGTATTCATAGACGAAGGTGAATGTTTGGAGAATATTCATGTTGTAGACGTAAACAGAGGCTCAGATGTAACCAAGCAATTAAAGAAGGTGGGAAATATTGCAAATTACTTTTGGATTATGTGTAAATTGTGTTGGTAGAAAGCATACAGTATATACTGGCCCAAACAATGTTGCAGTAGATTAAATATGGGTAGGTATAGGGTTAGGTTAAGGTTTAGGGGTTAGGGAAAATAGGATTGTGAATGAGAATACATTGTTGGTCCCCAAAACATCCACACAGGTAAGTATAGTAGGACATAGTGTGTGTGTGTGTGTGTGTGTGTGCGTGCGTGCGTGTGCGTGTGTGCGTGTGAGAGAGAGAGAGAACCCAGCTTCCTGCTGATCTCACATCACACATGACGCAACCTTTCTTCACAGCCACTCACCACTTGCTCTCCTGTCCACACACATACACAGTCCATCATGCTGAGGGGATTGTGTGTGTGTGTTTGTGTGAAATCTTTGCTAAATCTCATCCCCTGCTGATAGAGTCAGTGTCGCTGTATTATCTCTCTCATAGCAGATGAGTGGTCTATAAAGGCTGGGATCTGGTTTACCCTTTGGCGCCGCTGCTCTTTCCCACTGGTCGGGGTGCCATAAACTGCTCTAAGCTTCAGTACAGCCTAAGTAGTCAGGGTGCCAGATACTGCTCCTAGCTTCAGAATAGCTAGTGTTTGTTTAGGACTTCCTATCACTACCATGGGAAACATTTCACGAAAATTCAACATTTAAAGTGCAGCCTTTTGATTTCAGGGGCTGCTTCTTTAGTGTAATACACTAATAAAAGAAGACCGATGTCCTAGTCTGAGCTTTACCTTCCTTTTAGTAGCTTCAACTGGGCAGAAAGAGAGAGAGAGAGAGAGAGAGAGAGAGAGAGAGAGAGAGAGAGAGAGAGAGCGAGAGAGAGAGAGAGAGAGAGAGGGGAGAAGGCAGTCTGTCATCCACAGCCCATCACAGTGACACTGGGCCAGCGAGGATAGCCCAGCCTGTCTCATCTCATCACATCTGCACAGGAAGAAAAACTCATCTGGGAAAGGTGCCAGCATGCCTGGGTATGTGCTATGGAAAAGGAGAGGAGAGAGAGTCTATACTGGAGGAGCTGTATTGTCTGTAGTGCTGTGGCCCTGTGGGTGTTCTCTCTTCTTAATGTATCTTCTCCTCCTATTACAGGATGTTTCTGTCTCCTGAAGAGCCATGTCTCTCACCTAAGACCCAGGAGGAATGGCCTATTTTTACCATTGAAAAAAGACAAAAGCAATTGGTCACAGAAATAGAGGTAGAGTCTAAATAAGTTGTATTGTGGGCCTTTTGGTGTTCTACTTCACTTGTACTTGATGCTTGTGTGAATGTGATGATGGGCCCAGAGATGGCCATATCACATGCGCAATGAGTACATAGCACGGTCTCCATACAAACGTTCTCACTGCGTTGCTAAAGAGGGTCAGACAGTCACTGTTAATGTGTGTACTTTAAACCCCACACTGAAAACATGTTGTTGGGTGTTTTGCAGCGTTTGTGGCTGCTAATGTCTAGTTGCTAAGGCCTACATGACGTGATTTTGCAAAAGTTGTTTGCGAGTACTCGGACAGGGGGTCGTGTCCAAACAGGCCATGATTTGGCAACACTTACCAGCCATTATGTACAGTTGAAGTCGGAAGTTTACATACACATAGGTTGGAGTCATTAAAACTAATTTTTCAACCAGTCCACAAATAACAAACTATAGTTTTGGCAAGTCGTTTAGGACATCTACTTCGTGCATGACACAGGTAATTCTTCCAACAATTGTTTACAGACAGCTTTTTTCACTTATAATTCACTGTATCACAATTCCAGTGGATCGGAAGTTTACATACACTAAGTTGACTGATGCCTTTTAACAGCTTGGAAAATTCCAGAGAATTATGTCATGGCTTTAGAAGCTTCTGATAGGCTAATTTACATAATTTGAGTCAATTGGAGGTGTACCTGTGGATGTATTTCAAGGCCTACCTTCAAAATACTAATTGAGTGTATGTAAACTTCTGACCCACTGGGAATGTGATGAAAGAAATAAAAGCTGATTTAAATTATTAACTCTACTATTATTCTGACATTTCATTCTTAAAATAAAGTGGTGATCCTAACTGACCTAAAATAGGGAATTTTTACTAGGATTAAATATCAGCAATTGTGAAAAACTGAGTTTAAATGGCTAAGGTGTATGTCAACTTCCGACTTCAACTGTAGCTCCTTACAGTAACATTGTTGTCTATACACACAGTGCCTACATGCAGACAGTGGTGAGGCATAGCTAATGTTATGGATCTGTCATTAGGGCCTCTGTAGTGCTGATAATATGTATCAGACATAAGCCATGAGAGAGCCTTCAGAAAGCCAATGGGACGAATGGCCATCTCACTTTGAGCGATTATCTAAATTCCATTGTGTGTGTATGTGTGTGTGTGTATGTTTGTGTGTGTGTGAGAGAGAGAGAGATAACTTGAGAGAGGGTGAGAGCAACAGCGTGAGAGAGATAATGAAGAAGAGATTTGTCATGGTTCATCAGCATTTAGTGTCAACCTGAAGGTGAAGTGGTGAAGGCCATCTCTTAGGACTGTCCACTGGGTGCTGTTGACCTTGGGGATTAGAATCAACATACACAAAACCTACTCAATCTAGGTTTCAAAGGTCTTTTATAAGAGCGAAGCCTTATATAATGTCATTATCTCCCTGACCAAAAGGCCAAAGCTGAGAGATAATAGGCCAAACATAACGCATTTCTATTTTTATCGCATTCATGAACGAAACCAAATCATTTTGATGAGTAATGCAAACATATGATATGTGATACACGTGGGGATCTGTATCGTTTATATGTTACTGCCGGATAAATCTCCTTGTCCCTTTAATTTAAATTTTCCTTCGTGATGTATCGTGACCACCTGGCAGTCAGACGGTGGCGCATGCGCAGTGTTCAGGAAGACAGAATCAGTGGATGCTGTAGACTCGCGCCGCTCTTTGCCCTCCATCCCTCCGCAGTCAGCCTGTCAGACCACAGAAACCGACAAAGAGGAGCCTACTGGAGGAGGGCTGAGTCAAGATGGGGAGAGACATCTGGCACGTGAGAGCCAAAGCCACGAAAGGTAGCATTTGCGTCGTCTTTTTCAGAGAACCGTGTGCTGTACACATCTGTTTGACATTGTGACCGCGGAGGGTGAATGATGCTGGGCTGGGAAAGGGGAGGGGGGATACTGTACTGGATTATCCGCGGGGGATATCTCTGATGGCAGGTGGTTTCTCTCTCTCTGGTGTCCGCAGGATGATGGCGTTTCCGACCCATTTTATAGGGTATAGTTTATACGAGATTGGGGCGAATGTCAAGGGCGCACCGAGCGAGAAACTGATGAGCAAATGGGTTACTTCATCTCACGACCGCGATGATCCTTGGTTTCAGAGCTGTCATATTTGAGGTATGGTGGTGAACCAGTATCTGTGGGTTAGAGACGTCTCTCAACACCCAGAAAGCTCCAATTCAAACTCCCATTCATCAGCTCTTCAAGCATTATAATATCAAAATACGTTCGTCGATCACCAAATATAGAGTTTTGCTGAGCAACTATCATCATTTACTCCCGTTATAACCATTATGTACTTCTAAAAAAGGTCTAAATTAAAACTGACAAGCAACCGAAAAAAATTCCGGCACCTCCAATATATTGTTGAGCTGTTGCAGACTTCCGACCTGTACATGGCAGAGGTGCGAAGATGATTTTTTCGGTTGCTTATACATTTTAATTTGTATATTTTTTGGAAGTACATTCCAGCCGTAACGTGAGTAAATGTAGTTGCTAAGCGAAACTTCATATTTGGTGTTTAACGAACGTATTTTGACGCTTGCAGATCTGGTGAATTTGAGTTTGAATCAGCTTTCTGTGCGTTAGAGAGGTATCTAACAGACGTATAGTGGGCATATAGTGGGTTCAGTCTGGAGGTAGCCTCCTGGTAGCCTACTCTACTATGCGGATTGCGTTGTGTAGCCTAAAGTAGAGTAGCCTGTAATAGAGCCTGTCTGTTTGTCTGACTGACTGATGCTAATCAAGACCAGATGCAGGGGAGATGGGCTCCTACACATACCCCATACTGACATTGCAATTCTTAACATCATACAAATTCTAATTCGTAACATACAAAATGGATATTGGACATTCACATATTAATACATACCATATAAAATGTAATTTATCATGTTAATTTGAGTGACCTGGATTTTTGTTTATTATGTTACGTCTAGTTTATGAAACCAGGCTGAAATTAATAATAGGTTATAGCACCAATTTGGCTAGTTAAGCTTGCATTGGCAACTGCCATGTCTTTACTATAATATTTTCCCCTAGCTAAGTATGGAAATAATATTTCCATATCAGCATTCAGTTCGCATGCACCATTTGCTGTCCCCTGCCCGGAAGTGTTTCTCCAGAGAGCGCCAGATTGACTGTCTGTGTGCGTGTGTGTGTGTGTGTGTGTGTGTGTGTGTGTGTGTGTGTGTGTGTGTGTGTGTGTGTGTGTGTGTGTGCAGGGTTGGGTAGGTTACTTTCTAAATGTGATCCGTTATAGTTATCCTTCTAGTTATCTGTCCAAAATTGTAATCAGAAATGTAATTTGGGGATTTCACAAACTCAGTAATGTATTCAGATTACTTTTAGTTACCTTTTGATTACTTTCCCCTTAAGAGGCGTTAGTTTAATTTAAATTTTCTTTATTTTTATTTGACCCTTATTTTACCAGGTAAGTTGACTGAGAACACATTCTCATTTTTTGAAAGTTCTATAAAGAACCATGCTCATAAGGTTCTCAATGGAACCTGTATGGTGCTATAAAGATCCCTTCTCCAAGGTTCTATAATGAACAATTACAAAAGGTTCTATATAGCACCAAAAAGGGTTCCACTATTGTTACAACTCTTTTTGGGCCTATATAGAACCCATTTTATGGTTCTTTATAGAACCTTTATGGAGAATTATTTGTACAACCATACAGGGTTTTTATTATGGTTTAATAGCCATATTATATTGTTAAAATTCCATAGGTTTTATTATTTTGTTTATTAACAAGTTGAATCAGGTGTGCTAGCTTTGGAACGACTTGCCATATGTGAGTCTTTCACAAGACACCATCACTGGCTATAGTCATATATAGTCATATATGTATATAGTCATATAGAGAGAGAGTCATAGTCATATATGTATATATAACATGTAATAGCATACCACAACAGATTAGATCAACTGGAATGTCACTCACTCACAGTTGCACAATAAGGGCAGTGAACAAACCATTCCCAGAAATATTTGAATGAGCCGCTTACCCCTACATTTGAATTATCACTAAAATATATTTTATTTTATTTTACTAGGCAAGTCAGTTAAGAACAAATTCTTATTTACAATGACTGCCTAGGAACAGTGGGTTAACCGCCTTGTTCAGGGGAAGAACAACATATTTTTTCAGCTCAAGTATTCGATCCAGCAAACTTTAGTTTACTGGCTCAACACTCTAACCACTAGGCTACCTGCCACCCCAAGGCTACCTGCCACCCCAAGGCTACCTGCCACCCCAAGGCTACCTGCCACCCAAAGGCTACCTGACACCCCAAGGCTACCTGTCACCCAAAGGCAACCTGCCACCCAAAGGCTACCTGACACCCCAAGGCTACCTGCCACCCAAAGGCAACCTGCCACCCCAAGGCTACCTGCCACCCCAAGGCTACCTGCCACCCAAAGGCAACCTGCCACCCCAAGGCTACCTGCCACCCAAAGGCTACCTGACACCCCAAGGCTACCTGCCACCCAAAGGCAACCTGCCACCCAAAGGCAACCTGCCACCCAAAGGAAAGAACTCCCCAAAAAACTTTGAAGGGCTCAAAGGGTTATTTGGGTCTGTATGGTTCTGCACAGAACCATCACACTTCCCAAAGAACCCCTGAGGAAGCACCATTTTTGTGTGCGTACTGGTCTCTGACTTGTGGTCGGACTCGCTCAAGTGAAACAAACTTAAACTTGCGCCCTTTTTCAATGCTGAATAGAATGTCATTGAGTAAACAGAAAGGTGTTATAATGTATTTTTTCTCAAACATGATTTGTGAATTTAAAAGTAATCCAATAAGTAATCAAAGTATGTGTAATCTAATTGCAATATTTTAGCTGGTAATGTAACGGAATAGTTATTTTTTGAATGTGTGTGTGTGTGTGTGTGTGTGTGTGTGTGTGTGTGTGTGTGTGTGTGTGTGTGTGTGTGTGTGTGTGTGTGTGTGTGTGTGTACTCGGATCTCCTCTACAATAATACTGTATTTTGGGTGAAAGTATTTATTCCACATTTGATGGGGTTATAAAGGGCACACATTTTTAAGCCTATGGGGAATGTGCTATATTTCTGTCTATATGAATGTGGTTATAACCTTAGAACTTGGATTTGGCTATGCCTTGTATGAAACTGTGATCAATAGCCGTGGCTCTGTGCTGCTGTCCATGGTGCTGAAAGCCGAAAAACAAAAGCCTAAAAACAACAATGGAGACGCAATCAATAATGCCTTAGCTGAATGCACGCAACATTTTTAAGTGTAAATGATCATTGTTTTGAGCCGAGATATTTTACATCCGTGTGCCACAACAAGTATGTCAATGATATATATAAACCCAGGATTGCGTATGCTATGTATTGGCCAATAAAAGGCTTTGAAGCCAACGGTCGGCCATATTGGAACTCCCCAGAAGGAGCAGTCCTCCATAGGAAGTATTTCAATTCAATGTTTCAAGGAAAGAATTACATACAGTGGGGAGAACAAGTATTTGATACACTGCCGATTTTGCAGGTTTTCCTACTTACAAAGCATGTTGAGGTCTGTCATTTTTATCATAGGTAAACTTCAACTGTGAGAGACGGAATCTAAAACAAAAATCCAGAAAATCACATTGTATGATTTTTAAGTAATTCATTTGCATGACATAAGCATTTGATACATCAGAAAAGCAGAACTTAATATTTGGTACAGAAACCTTTGTTTGCAGAGATCATACGTTTCCTGTAGTTCTTGACCAGGTTTGCACACACTGCAGCAGAGATTTTGGCCCACTCCTCCATACAGACCTTCTCCAGATCCTTCCGGTTTCGGGGCTGTCGCTGGTCAATATGGAATTTCAGCTCCCTCCAAAGATTTTCTATTGGGTTCAGGTCTGGAGACTGTCTAGGCCACTCCAGGACCTTGAGATGCTTCTTACGGAGCCACTCCTTAGTTGCCCTGGCTGTGTGTTTCGGGTCGTTGTCATGCTGGAAGACCCAGCCACGACCCATCTTCAATGCTCTTACTGAGGGAAGGAGGTTGTTAGCCAAGATCTCGCGATACATGGCCCCATCCATCCTCCCCTCAATATGGTGTAGTCGTCCTGTCCCGTTTGCAGAAACGCATCCCCAAAGAAGGATGTTTCCACCTCCATGCTTCCCGGTTGGGATGGTGTTCTTGGGGTTGTACTCATCCTTCTTGTTCCTCCAAACACGGCGAGTGGAGTTTAGACCAAAAAGCTCTATTTTTGTCTCATCAGACCACATGACCTTCTCCCATTCCTCCTCTGGATCATCCAGATGGTCATAGGCAAACTTCAGACGGGCCTGGACATGCGCTGGCTTGAGCAGGGGGACCTTGCGTGCACTGCAGGATTTTAATCCATGTTGGCGAAGTGTGTTACTAATGGTTTTCTTTGAGACTGTGGTCCCAGCTCTCTTCAGGTCATTGACCAGGTCCTGCCGTGTAGTTCTGGGCTGATCCCTCACCTTCCTCATGATCATTGATGCCCCATGAGGTGAGATCTTGCATGGAGCCCCAGACCGACGTTGATTGACCGTCATCTTGAACTTCTTGCATTTTCTAATAATTGCGCCTACAGTTGTTGCCTTCTCACCAAGCTGCTTGCCTATTGTCCTGTAGCCCATCCCAGCCTTGTGCAGGTCTACAATTATATCCCTGATGTCCTTACACAGCTCTCTGGTCTTGGCCATTGTGGAGAGGTTGGAGTCTGTTTGATTGAGTGTGTGGACAGGTGTCTTTTATACAGGTAACGAGTTCAAAAAGGTTCAGTTAATACAGGTAATGAGTGGAAAACAGGAGGGCTTCTTAACCTGTAGTGACACCCCATTCTGTGAACGGGACTGTTGTCATCATCTGACACTAATTAGCATAACGCAACGGACATAAATCTTCCTAGAAAATCTTCCTATACATGAAAATCACAAGTGAAATATATTGGAACACAGCTTAACCTTTTGTTAATCACACTGTCATCTCAGATTTTCAAAATATGCTTTACAGCCAACGCTAGACAAGCATTTGTGTAAGTTTATCATAGCCTAGCATAGCATTATGCTAGCAGCAGGCAACCTTGACACGGAAATCAGAAAAGCAATCAAATTAAATTGTTTACCTTTGATGAACTTCGGATATTTTCACTCACGAGACTCCCAGGTAGACAGCCAAAGTTAATTTTTTCCCAAAAGATTATTTTTGTAGGCAAAATAGCTCCGTTTGTCCTTCACGTTTGGCTGAGAAATCGCCCTGAAATTGCGGTCACCACAACGCCAAAAAAGATTCCAAATTAGCTCCATAATATCGACAGAAACATGGCAAACGTTGTTTAGAATCCATCCTCAAGGTGTTTTTCTAATATCTATTCGATAATATATCCGTCGGGACAATTCGTTTTTCAGTAGGACTGATTGGAGTAATGGCTACCTCTGTATTTTACGCGAGAATCTCTCTCGGAGCCACCATGTGACCACTTATGCAATGTGGTCGCCTACGGCTATTCTTCAACAGAAATGCCTAAAACTACGTCACAATGCTGTAGACACCTTGGGGAATGCGTAGAAAGCGTAAGCTTGCTGATGGTACATTCACAGCTGAATAGGGGGTCTTTGGAACGCAGCGCTTTCAAAACCTGGGGCACTTCCGAATTGGATTTTTCAGTTCTGTTATACTCACAGACAATATCTTTACAGTTTTGGAAACGTTAGACTGTTTTCTATCCAAAGCTGTCAATTATATGCATATTCTAGTATCTTTTCCTAACAAAATATCCCGTTTAAAACGTGAACGTTTTTTTCCCAAAAATTAATATACTGCCCCCTAACACCAAGAGGTTAAAGAAAAACTAACAGGTCTGTGAGAGCCGGAATCCTTACTGGTTGGTAGGTGATCAAGTACTTATGTCATGTAATAAAATACAAATTAATTACTTACAAATCATACAATGTGATTTTCTGGGTTTTTGTTTTTGATTCCGTCTCTCACAGTTGAAGTGTACCTATGATAAAAACGACAGACCTCTACATGCTTTGTAAGTCGGAAAACCTGCAAAATCGGCAGTGTAACAAATACTTATTCTCCCCACTGTATATTTAAGTATTTTGTTGTAGTGGGGACAGTAACATTAGTACGTTCTAAATATTATACTTTAAGAAAAATGTTTTCGTATATTTTTTCATTTTATATTTTTATGTTTAGCTGACATAATAACATTTTAAAGTATGCATTAAGGTGTCTGTAATATAATAAACATGGCAAAAATAAGTGTAGACATTAATAAATACATTTCTATAGCTTCCAAAATTGCTTTGCCACTGGTGGGGAACTGCCAAGATGGAGGCGTGGTGGCTTCTAAACACAAATCTAGTAGTATATATATATGTTAGTAATCTAGTAGTGTATATATAAATAATTGATTCATATCCATGATGTAATTATTTAAAATAACAGTTTATAAGACAAGACATGTTGTGGATAACATGTTTGCAAAATAACTCATAGGCATGCTGTTGTCGTGATGTGACCTTCATTAATCTGATGACTGTTATTTATCGAATCAACTAACTATATTTAATTGTTACCTGATTAAATTAATCATGTAACAATTAACTCATTAGGAATTTGGGGCACTACGAAAGAAGTTGTTTAACAAATTACCATCTCCCGAATTAAATTCTAAATATATATAAGATGTATATGTTATATATTGATAACAGTCACTTATTAATCATTACCTGATATCAGTCTCTTTCTGCAAGTCACAGACTTCTGGAATCCCCAAGAACACAAGCCTTTTCTGATTATTCAGTTCTACACAAATGTATTTAATTATTTATTTACTGATAAGATATGACAGCTTGTTACACATATGGAGAGGGAGGGGTAGATAAAGAGAGGGAGAGACAAAGAGAGTCAAACTTATCGTACATTTGGAAATTACCCTCAAAGTAATAATAATACTTTGCTCATGAACCACCGCCCATTTGGGTAAGTAATATAATGTATTTATGTGTAGATGTCTTTGTCCTTTGGCTCTCTGAAGTGGGAAGTGGCTCGATGGGTGTAAGGCTCTTCTTGTCCACCAGAGGTCACAATGTTCTTCTGAGTTGCTCCGGCTTGTAGTGGATTTTTCTTCAGATGCACCAATGATTGTCTGAGATAGGATCTTCTCCTTCCTTTCTCGGATAGACAGTCAAAGTTCTAGGACCACTTTTACATGGCCAGCTACAGACTGGAAATCTTAAGGTCTTTATCTTCTTCAGCTCGTGTTGAGTCTTAGAGTTTCAACCATTCGTAAAGTTCAGCTCACGTTGTCCATCTGCTGATCTGAAGATGTTAAATTCTTAGCGAGTCCTTTTAAGCACTGGCCGGAAAAGCGGTTCCGCATTAGGGGCTTAGTTCATATGCAATGGACATGACAAAATATTATCTCATTAGAAAACCAAAATCACATTCATATCTTAACAAAAATAGTTTCATCGTTCTTAATATTGTATTAACATCATATTGGATGGAAACTTGAAAGCTAGAATGTGTTTCTAAGTTACAGTATTTTGCTCATACAGTTTTTAATAACATCATAAAATAATGAACAATATGACATGATTATTCTTTAGGTCCCCACTGACCATTCCTAACATTCCTATCGTAGAAATATTGTTCCAATATTCACTTTGATTGACATTAGAAAACATTCTCTCTCTCTCTCTCTCTCTCTCTCTCTCTCTCTCTCTCTCTCTCTCTCTCTCTCTCTCTCTCTCTCTCTCTCTCTCTCTCTCTCTCTATCTCTCTCTGCATTGACAATCTGTTGCTATAGCCATGTAGCAATTTATTAATATGTGTATTTTCTATGCAGGATATGAGGTGTATCAGGATACAGAGAGGGAATAACAAACGGACCTCAGAGGCATTAATGGCATTATGTTCCCTGTGTTCTCATTATTTTCCAATATATTTGTTTACCATCCTCTGCCTGCCTGGGGTAGCATGTGAAATCAGAATATTGTAAATGCATTACAAATATGCTCAGATTCCTCTCATTCTCTCTCTCTATTTTTCTGTCATGCTCTCTCTCCCTAACCTTCACCCCACCTCTCTTCCACACTCTCTACCTTAACTCTCTCTCTCTCTCTCTCTCTCTCTCTCTCTCTCTCTCTCTCTCTCTCTCTCTCTCTCTCTCTCCTCTCTCTCTCCCCACCGTCTCCCTCTCTATCGTTTCTGTAGGAAGTCTGGTGTAGAATTTGAACCAGAGGAGAGCCCAGGCAGCAGCAGCAACAGTAGCAGTAGTAGCAGCTACAGCAGTAGTGGGGCAGTAGATGCCCTACCCCCAGCCCCAGTTCCTCCCCAGGCCCCTGCAGGAGAGAAGAGAGAGGACAGCTCCTGCTCTGACTCAGGCAGCTCTGTAGAGTCCAGCGAGGAGGAACCTGCCATGTTCTCTAACTTTTTAAGTGGTGCGAATCCCCTCAGCTCCGTCTCTTCTGCTGTCAGAGGAAGTCTGTTTGGGGATAATGCGGAGGGGGACAAACAGAAAGCAGGCACTCAGCAGCCTGGGTCAGGCCCTGGCCCTCGGAAGGCCCCACAGCAGGGACATAGGAAACAGGACCAGGCACCTCCTAAACAGGGAGGACCCCAGCTCCAGGGGAATGGCCAAGCTGGTCAAGCAGACAAACCTAGCGGGCAGCAAGCCACCACTAAGGGTGGACCAAAACAGCAAGCCCCTGCTAAGGGTGGACCACAACAGGAAGCCGCTGATAAGGGTGGAACTCAACAGCAAGGACCTCATAAAGGTGGGCCTCAACAGGAAGGACCTGGTAAAGGAAGACTACAACAAGCCCTCCAGCAGCAAGGACCTCCTAAAGCTGGACCACAACAAGATTCCCCTGTGGTAGGGGCTCAACAGCAAGCCCCTGTTAAGGGTGGACCACAACAACAATGGTCACCTAAGGTTGGGGCTCAACAACAAACTCCTAAGGGTGGACCACAACAGCAAGGTTCACCTATGTTTGGAGCTCAACAGCAAGCCCCTGCTAAAAGTGGACCCCAACAGCAAGGTTCACATAAAGTTGGGGCTCAACATCAAGCTCTTACTAAAGTTGGACCCCAACAACAAGGTTCACCTAAGGTTGGAGCTCAACAGCAAGCCCCTTCTAAGGGTAGACCACAACAGCAAGGGTCCCCTAAGGTTGGAGTTCAGCAGCAGGGCTCCCCCAGGACTACATCACAGCAGCAGGCTTCTGGTAAACCTGGGACTCAGTCTAATGCTGGACCTATGGCTGGAGCTAAACCCCTGTGTCCAGTGTGTAACACTACTGGACTCAACCTGAACACCAAGGAGCCACCCAACCATAACACCTGCACACAGTGTAAGACTGTCGTCTGCAGCTTGTGTGGCTTCAGTCCTCCTGACTCGGGTGTAAGTAGAGATTAATTCCAGTATATATTTAACATTAGAAACTGAGTGGTTTGACTCTTGAACTCTGATTGGCTGAAAGGCATGGTATATCAGACCGTATACCACAGATATTACAAAATGTTTAGTTTAACTGATGTCATTACTCTGGTAACCAGTTTATAATAGCAATAAGGCTCCTCGAGGGTTTGTGATATATGGCCAATATACCAGGCACTCTGCATTGCGCGTAAGAACAGCCCTTAGCCGTGTTATATTGCACATATACCACACCCCCGGGCCTTATTGCTGAAGTATACAGTACCAGTCAAAAGTTTGGACACACCTACTCAATCAAGGGTTTTTCTTTATTTGGACTATTTTCTACACTGTAGAATAATAGTGAAGACATGAAAACAATGAAATAACACATATGGAATCATGTAGTAACCAAAAAAGTGTTAAACAAATCAACATATATTTTATATTTGAGATTCTTCAAAGTAGCCACCCTTTGCCTTGATGACAGCTTTACACCCTTGGCATCCTCTATGTTTTTTTCTTTAAAAATAAAGAAAAACCATTGTTTCCAAACTTTTGACTGGTTGTAACGCTCGTCGTCGGTGGAAGGAAGAGTGGACCAAAGCGCAGAGTGGAAAGTGTTCATGATATTTATTTACAAGAAACATTCAAACAAAAATAACAAATCCAAAAACGAAAGCGAACAGTTCCGTCAGGCACAGACACTAAACAGAAAATAACACCCCACAAAACCAAACAGAAAATCACAACTTATATATGATTCCCAATCGGAGACAACGATAGACAGCTGCCTCTGATTGGGAACAACACTCGGCAAAACAACAAAGAAATAGAAAACATAGATTTTCCCACCCGAGTCACATCCTGACCTAACCAAACATAGAGAATAAATAAGGATCTCTAAGGTCAGGGCGTGACACTGGTACTGTATATTGTTAGTAATTTATCAGTTATTTAACAGTAGGCCTAATATATTATTTTTGACCTTAGTTCACCGTGTAGCATTTGTACTATGAATCGCATTCTATGTCAAACTATTTATGTTAGATATGTTTTTGTACAGTGGAGAATTGAGCATAATTGTGCCTGGCCAACTTGATTTGATCAGTCAGAATATTGACTTTAGTTACCACTGAGCAGGCTGCTTCAAGAGAGTAATCTGATTTATTGACAGTTCAGTCAGCATGCTCACTACAGTCATTAACATGGTAGGAGGGTAATTGCCTGTAATGTAAAGACGAAGACACAATGTTATTCTAATATTCACA
Organism: Oncorhynchus keta; assembly: GCF_023373465.1. Taxonomy (NCBI): domain Eukaryota; kingdom Metazoa; phylum Chordata; class Actinopteri; order Salmoniformes; family Salmonidae; genus Oncorhynchus; species Oncorhynchus keta. The sequence continues at coordinate 29,419,788 of NC_068437.1, forward strand.
TATTTTGAACAATACATTAAAACCATTATGTACTACTAGAAAAACAACCTTGATCATGATAATGGTTCACAGATGTGTTTTGTTAAAGAAAATCAGTATATGATGCTAAAACCATGATTTCCATTGCAGGGTAAGGAGTGGCTATGTCTGACCTGCCAGATGCAGAGAGCACTCGGAGGCTCTTACCCACCTGGACCCCCTAAGATGAAGCCCCAGCCTTCACCCAACAAAGCCTCTACATCTCCTGCACCACAGAACAAAGACACTCCAACACCAGACTCCCCTCAGAGGAAACCTGCTACATCAGCAACACAGCCAGCCAAGACAGAGGTTGCTAAAGCAGCAGACCCTCAGAAACCTGCCAGCTCAGCTCCTGCTCAGAAGACAATACAGGAGAACCGGAGAACATCAGGGCTTCAGAAACCACCAGAGCAGCCAGGCCAATCTGGGCTTAAGCAGAGTAATGCTACCCCATCCACACAGCAGGAGCCTGGGAAGCCTCAAAGAAGTGGAGCCTCTCCTGCCAAAGCTGTGCCACCAGAGGCCCAGCCCACCAAGCAGGAGTCAGGGGGCTTCTTCGACTTTGGTGGTCCTAAATCTCAGCCTGCCCCCTCAAAGCCTGAAGACTCAGTGTCTGGGAAGATGTTTGGCTTTGGCTCCTCTATCTTCAGCTCTGCATCCACTTTGATCACCTCAGCTGTTCAGGATGAGCCCCGCTTCACACCCCCAGCTTCCCCCAAGGTGTCTACAACAGCCTCTCCCAAGATGCCCCCTGCAAAGGAGATCAAACCACCTGCTGCTCAGAGAGCAGAGGAGAAGAAAGCAGAGCAATCACAGCAGGCCACGTTTCCCCCATCAGTACAGGCCAAAGTGGACAAACCCCCATCAGCTCCTCCAAAGGGAGCAGCATCCTCCCAACCAGCTCCCAAAGCAGGCCAATCTACTTGTCCACTCTGCAAGGTGGAACTCAACAAGGGCTCCAAGGACCCTCCCAACTACAACACCTGCACAGAATGCAAGAACACTGTCTGCAACCTCTGTGGATTTAACCCCATGCCACATGTTACCGAGGTAAGATGGCTGTATCATTTTCACTGCTCTGTGGCTGTATTTATTGATTAATAGTATAACAATATTTTCACATCTACAGTCCTATGCCCTGGCAATGCTGCCATTAACCTATGTAGACCCATTGGTGCTGTGGTGTCACTATAATATTTTAGAAGATGCTATTTCACTGTCACAATCCCTTCAAAATTGACCGCGTCAATATAGTGCAATATAATGCTAGGTAATATTAATTAGCTGCCACCACTTTACTACAAGCTGTTAAATCTTACAATTTGATGCTGACGACTCATTCATTTGCAATTATGCAATCGATCATGCGTTGAGCCAGAGACTGGGTTTCAGAAAGGGTGATGTAAACAGGCCCCACGTCACACTAAGTTCTGATTTCTACACAGTCATTCGTGGGTAAGGCCTACATGATCACTGCCACTCAGATGCACTCTGGTGTACATGATGGTTATAAAGCAAGCTATTTTTAGGATGTGATTATCTCTAAGAGAGTTTTAACTGGCTTGCTTAATGAGTCATTCTGTCAAATCTCTCATCATCAATGTTCATTGGAGCAGAGTAAAGCTAGTCTTGCTTCACTGTGTAGAGACGGATGCAAGGCTGTAGCACAATAATCAATCTGGTGAATGCACACAATTATATATTATCTCTCCAGAGGCACTATTCTGACCCAAAGCTTATAACCAAAGCAAGCACACACCTTCAAGTGTAATTCCAGACCACTGTGCTGGGTTCCCCAATGCCTGGCTATGATTGAATCTTATACCTTCGCTGGCATGCTTTGTGATGGATTCTGCTAGAGATGCATTCAGCATAATGGTTTTAGTGAGATATTCACAGCTAAATCCATGCTGGCACGGTAATGACAGGGGTTTGTGATAGGTCGAAAGCTGCTGTAGACAAAGCCTTTTTATCCCCAGACTGCGCTACACTGTCAGGGAACACCGTGTTGGGTGGTGCTCTACATGGACACTCCGTCTTCTAGGTTATCTGCAGCACAAAAGGACTTGACACTTGACTCTGTAATTCAATGCACACTGTTTGTAGGGTAGATTGGCAAGGACAGTCCAAGGCCACTTGATCTCACGTGATGCCAGTATAGACTCATGATAGTGGTCTACACTAGTAATCTGCAGAATGGAGAGCTTGCTATGTTTGTGAGTGGAATGCAGACCTGTGACTCTCTTACCATCACAGAGGCCTCGTACCATCACAGAGGCCTCGTACCATTACAGGAGGCAGTGGGAGGTATGGTCAACTTTTCCACAAGTGGCCTTTGGTCTGATAGCCTGCATTACGTGCTTCCCTCAGGAGGGCGGTATCACTATCAGAGAGCAGATAAACAGATACAAACACCAAGCTCATGTATGTAGACCTGATGGCCCTCTGACCATTTACAGTATCCCACTGCTGGCTTGCCTTTGAAGCTCAGCATGGTCAGTCCTGGTCAGTCCCTGGACGGGAGACCAGATGCAGCTGGAGGTGGGGTTGGAGCACCAGTGGGGGTTGCCACGCTTCCCTCTGGTCTTAGGAGATCCCAATGCCCCATGGCAGTGATGGGAACATTGCCCTGAGTAGGGTGCCGTCTTTCAGATGGGACGTTAAACAGGTATCCTGACTCACTGTGGTCACAAAATAATCTGATGGCACTTATTGTAAGAGTAGGGATGTTAACCCCGGCCACCTAATCACCTCTCATTCCTAATTGGCATATATCACACCTCACCTCTCCACCTGATAGCTTATGTGTGGTGAGGGTTCTGCCGTATATTGTTTCCCGTGCATCACCCAAGTGCGTGCTACACATTGGTGGTGGATGAGGTGAGCTTCCCCCTTGCTATGTAAAGCGCTTTGGATGTCTAGAAAAGCAGTATATACAGTGCGTTTGGAAAGTATTCAAAAATGGATTCAATAAAAATATTCCTCATCAATCTACACACAATACCCCATAATGACAAAGTGAAAACAGATTTTTATAAATGTTTGCAAATTTATAAAAAATAGAAAACAGAAATACCTTATTTACATAAGTATACAGCCCCTTTGCTATGAGACTCGAATTGAGCTCAGGTGCATCCTGTCTCCATTGATCATCCTTGAGATGTTCCTACAACTTGATTGTAGTCCATCTGTGGTACATTCAATTGATGGGACATGATTTAGAAAGTCACACCCCTGTCTATATAAGGTCCCACAGTTGACAGTGTATGTCAGAGCAAATACCAAGCCAAGAGGTTGAAGGAATTACCGTAGAGCTCAGAGACAGGGTTGTGTTGAGGCACAGATCTGGGGAAGGGTACCAAAAAATGTCTGCAGCATTGAAAGACACAAAGAACACAGTGGCCTCCATCATTCTTAAATGGAAGAAGTTTGGAACCACCAAGACTCTTCCTAGAGCTGTCCTGCCCGACCAAACTGAGCAATCGGGGGAGAAGAGCCTTGGTCAGGGAAGAGACCAAGAACCCGATGGTCACTCTGAGAAAGCTCCAGAGTTCATATGTGGAGATGGGAGAACCTTCCAGAAGGACAAGCATCTCTGCAGCACTCTACCAATCAGGCCTTTATGGTAGAGTGAAGCCACACCTCAGTAAAAAGCACTTGACCGCCTGCTTGGAGTTTGCCAAAGACTCTAAGACCAAGAGAAACAAGATTCTCTGGTCTGATGAAATCAAGATTGAAATCTTTGGCCTGAATGCCATGTGTCGCGTCTGGAGTAAATCTGGCACCATCCCTAAGGTGAAGCATGGTGGTGGCAGCATTATGCTGTAGGGATGTTTTTCAGCTACAGGGACTTGGAGACGAGTCAGGATCGAGGGAAAGATGAACGAAGAAAAGAACAGAGAGATTCTTGATGAAAACCTGCTCCAGAGCACTCAGGACCTCAGAGTGGGGCATAAGTTCAATTTCCAACAGGACAACAACCCTAAGCACACAGTCAATACAACGCAAAAGTGGCTTCGGTACAAGTCTCTGAATGTCCTTGAGTGGCTCAGCCAAAGCCAGGACTTGAACCCGATCTAACATCTCTGGAGAGACCAAAAAATTGCTTTGCAGGGATGCTCCCCATCCAATTTGAAGGAGCATGAGAATATTGGGAGAAACTCCCCAAATACAGGTGTGTCAAGCTTGTAGCGTCATATCACAGAAGACTCAAGGCTTAAAACACTGCCAATGGTGTTAACAAAGTACAGAGGAAAGGGTCTGAATACTTCTATAAATGTGATTTTTCAGTTTTAAATGTTTTATACATTTGCAAAAAAAATGTACAAACCTTTTTTTGGTTTGTTACTATGGGGTATTGTGTTTAGATTGATGAGGAAAAAAACAATTGTATCCATTTTAGAATACGTCTGTAAGGTAATAAAATGTGAATAAAATCAAGGGGTCTGAAAACCTTTTGCATGTGAAATAAATAATTATTATTGTTACTATTTATAGTAGGGGCCATTGGAATTGTGAGTGCAGGCAGTCAGCTATGTAGGACACATTATCGACCTGGAAGGATTTTGACCTCATCCCGTCAGTAGAGGATGCCTGGTTATTCTTTAAAAGGGCTTTCCTCACCATCTTAAATAAGCATGTCCCATTAAAAAAATGTATAACTAAGAACAGATATAGCCCTTGGTTCACTCCAGACTTGACTGCCCTTAACCAGCACAAAAACATCCTGTGGCGTACTGCATTAGCATCGAAAGCCCCCGCGATATGCAACTTTTCAGGGAAGTTAGGAACCAATATATGTCACGCCTTGGTCTTAGTATTTTGTGTTTTCGTTATTTATTTGGACAGGCCAGGGTGTGACATGGGTTTATGTTGTGGTGTGTTTTTGTATTGGGGTTTAGTAGGTATTGGGATTGCGGCTGAGTAGGGGTGTCTAGAGTAGGCTTGGCTGCCTGAGGCGGTTCTCAATCAGAGTCAGGTGATTCTCGTTGTCTCTGATTGGGAACCATATTTAGGTAGCCTGGGTTTCACTGTGTATTTTGTGGGTGATTGTTCCTGTCTTTGTGTTTGCACCAAATAGGGCTGTTTCGGTTTTCGTTATTTCATTTTGTTATTTTTGTAGTTTCTGTATGTATAGTTTTCCTTCATTAAAATATCATGAATCATCATCACGCTGCATTTTGGTCCGATCCTCGTTCTACCTCTTCGTCAGAGGAGGAGATAGAAGAGAGCCGTTACAATATACACAGTCAGTTAGGAAAGCAAAGGCTAGCTTTCTCAAACAGACATTTGCATCCTGTAGCACAAATTCTCAAATGTTTTGGGACATTGTAAAGTCCATGGAGAATAAGAGCACTTCCTTCCAGTGGCCCACTGCACTGAGGCTAGGAAACACTGTCACCACCGGTAAATCTACGATAATCGAGAATTTTAATAAGCATTTTTCTACGGCTGGTCATTCTTTCCACCAGCCTACCCCCCCACCCCCCCTACACTTCTCCTTCACCCAAGTCGAGTTAGCTGATGGGCTAGACAATCTAGAACCTCTCTTTCTAAAATTATCCACTGCAATTGTTGCCACTCCTATTACTAGCCTGTTCAACCTCTCTTTCATATTGTCTGAGATCCCTAAAGATTGGAAAGCTGCCGCGGTCATCCTCCTCTTCAAAGGGGAAGACACTCTAGACCCAAACTGCAACAGACCTATATCTATCCTACCCTGCCTTTCTCAAGTCTTTGAAAGCCAAGTTAACAAACAGATCACTGACCATTTCGAATCCCACCGTACCTTCTCCGCTATGCAATCTGGTTTCCGAGCTTGTTATGGGTGCACCTCAGCCATGCTCAAGGTCCTAAACGACATCATATCCGCCATTGATAAAAGACAGTACTGTGCAACCGTCTTCATCGACCTGGCCAAGGCTTTCGACTCTGTCAATCACCCCACACTTATCGGCAGACTCAACAGCCTTGGTGTCTCAAATGACTGCCTCGCCTGGTTCACCAACTACATATCAGATAGAGTTCAGTGTGTCAAATTGGAGGGCCTGTTGTCCGGACCTCTGGCAGTCTCTATGGAGGTGCCACAGAGTTCAAATCTCGGGCCAACTCTTTTCTCTGTATATATCAATGATGTTGCTCTTGCTGTTGGTGATTCTCTGATCCACCTCCACGCAGACGACACCATTCTGTATACTTCTGGCCCTTCTTTGGACTCTGTGTTATCTAACCTCCAGACGAGCTTCAATGCCATACAACACTCTTTCAGTGGCCTCCAACTGTTCTTAAATGCAAGGTAAACTAAATGCATGCTCTTCAACCGATTGCTGCCTGCATCTAACTAGCATCACTACTCTGGACGGTTCTGACTTAGAATATGTGGACAACTACAAATACCTAGGTGTCTGGTTAGACTGTAATCTCTCCTTCCAGACTCACATTAAGCATCTTCAATCCAAATTTAAATCTAGAATCAGCTACCTATTTCACAACGAAGCCTGCTTCACTCATGCTGCTAAACATACCGTCGTAAAACTGACTATCCTACCGATCCTCGACTTCGGCGATGTCATTTACAAAATAGCCTCGAACACTCTACTCAGCAAATTGGATGCAGTCTATCACAGTGCCATCCGTTTTGTCACCAAAGCCCCATATACTACCCACCACTGCGACCTGTATGCTCTCGTTGGCTGGCCCTCGCTTCATATTCGTCACCAAACCCACTGGCTCCAGGTCATCTATACGTCTTTGCTAGTTAAAGCCCCGCCTAATCTCAGCTCACTGGTCACCATAGCAGTACTCATAGCACGCGCTCCAGCAGGTATATTTCACTGGTCATCCCCAAAGCCAACTCCTACTTTGGCCTTTCCTGCCAGGTCTCTGCTGCCAATGACTGGAACGAATTGCAAAAATCTCTGAAGCTGGAGACTTATATCTCCCTCACTAACTTTAAGGATCAGCTGTCAGAGCAGCTTACTGATCACTGCACCTGTACACAGCCCATCTGTAAATAGCCCACCCAACTACCTCATCCCCATTTTCTTGTTTATTTTTGCTCTTTTGCACCACAGTATCTCTACTTCAACATCATCATCTGCATCTGCTAAATTGTAATTATTTCGCCACTATGGCCTATTGCCTTTCCTCCCTAATTGTACTACATTTGCACACAATCTATATAGGTTTTTCTATTGTATTATTGACTGTACATTTGTTTTTCCCATGTGTAATTCTGTGTTGCTGTTTTTGTCGCACTGCTTTGCTTTATCTTGGCCAGGTCGGAGTTGTAAATGAGAACTTGTTCTCAAGTGGCCTACCTGGTTAAATAAAGGTTAAATACATTTTTAAATTAAAAATATACATTTTTAGGCTGATGATCAGCTCCCTCCTAAGTGACAGTCAAAGAATTACGCTAAGGTATAGCCTCTTGTGTAAACAATGGCTACAGTATAATAATATCAATCAATCAATAATTGCTTAATTACCCAAAAAGGTGTATTTAGCGAACATGAAATAATTACGAATATATTTTACACAATGGGTGAACGCTGTCTTCTCTAATAGTTCATTTCATACTTGAATTTCCTTGAGGACACTGACATGAATTTAAACCATCTTAGCTTCAACACAACACAGTAGCAATGTCTTGTTACTGATGTTTAGTGGCAACTAGAATTTAAAATCAGCTTGGGCTCCTCTACAAAGACTTAAAACTAACTCATGATGATAGGCACAGAACATAGTGAATGTTTTCATGAAGGTGTTTATCAGCAGAAAGGAACACTGCTTTTTGTTTACTGATTATGTTGAACATGAAATCAGGTTAATAGATGATATTGAACCATGTAGTATCATGTTATTTGACCATCTTAACACTGTTGTTTCCTTCAGGTGAAGGAGTGGCTATGTTTGAACTGCCAGACGAAGAGAATGATAAAATCCCAACCTTCTCCCAACAAAGGTTCTGCACCTCAGAGGACCACTGTCCCACCCAGCACACCCCAAAAGAAAGGCACTCCAACACCATACTCCCCTCAGAGGAAACCTGCTACATCAGCAACACAGCCACCCAAGACAGAGGTTGCTAATGCAGCAGACCCTCAGAAACCTGCCAGCTCAGCTCCTGCTCAGAAGACAATACAGGGGAACCGGAGAACATCAGGGCTTCAGAAACCACCAGAGCAGCCAGGCCAATCTGGGCTTAAGCAGAGTAATGCTTCCCCATCCACACAGCAGGAGCCTGGGAAGCCTCAGCAACAGCCTCCAAAAAGTGGAGCCTCTCCTGCCAAAGCTGTGCCACCAGAGGCCCAGCCCACCAAAGAGCAGTCAGGGGGTTTCTCCGACTTTGGTGGTGCTAAATCTCAGCCTGCTCAGTCAAAGCCTGAAGAGTCAGTGTCTGGGAAGATGTTTGGCTTTGGCTCCTCTATCTTCAGCTCTGCTTCCACTTTGATCACCTCAGCTGTTCAGGATGAGCCCCGCTTCACACCCCCAGCTTCCCCCAAGGTGTCTGCACCAGCCTCTCCCAAGATGCCCCCTGCAAAGGAGATCAAACCACCTGCTGCTCGGAGAGCAGATGAGAAGAAAGCAGAGCAACCCCAGCAGGCCACTTTTCCCCCATCAGTACAGGCCAAAGTGGACAAACCCCCATCAGCTCCTCCAAAGGGAGCAGCATCCTCCCAACCAGCTCCCAAAGCAGGCCAGTCCACCTGTCCACTCTGCAAGGTGGAACTCAACAAGGGCTCCAAGGACCCTCCCAACTACAACACCTGCACAGAATGCAAGAACACTGTCTGCAACCTCTGTGGATTTAACCCCATGCCACATGTTTCTGAGGTAAAACAACCAGAATCACTTTATTACTGTGTAAATTAATTATGAGTGCTATATTTAAGCAATAAGGCATGGGGGGTGTGGTATATGGCCAATATACCACGGCTAAGGGCTGTTCTTACACACAACACAATGTGGAGTTCCTGGATACAGCCCTTAGCCGTTGTATTTTGGCCATATACCTCAAACCCCCAAGGTGCACCATTGCTATTATAGACCAGTTACCAATGTAGTTAGAGCAGGTAAAGTAAATGTTTTGTCATACCCATGGTATAAGGTCTGATATACCACAGCTTTCATGCAAGCAGCATTCAGGGCTCGAACCACCCAGTTTATAATATTATTTAGACAAGGCTCTCTCTTTTATAGAAAAGTTGAGATAGATAAATAATCTCTCCACAAATCATCCATAGGAAAATCGTAGTCATTCTGAAATGAAATTGTTATCTGTCAGATTTGAAATGTATATTCGTTTCCATCAATGTATTTCAGTTCCAGAAATATCTTTTAGACATTCCACAGTTGGTCTATTCATTACTTGTTTAGTCTCTCCTCATAGAAATATGGTAGCCTGTATGAATAGTTTGGGATTTTAGTATATTTGCAATTACTGACAATTTCTGGCCTTTATAAAAGAGAGACAATGCAAAGTCTCGTGTGAAGTCGTTATGACTATTTCATTTCCTGATTTGTTCTTGACCCATATTAATTCTACCAACAGTAGCATGGTACTAGACCTATAGTGAATAGAAGTGGAATTTTTATATGGTTCCTATAGATCTCTTTTACAATGTGCTTGGTACGTATGCAATACACCAAATACTTAAATTGCAAGTCATGTTAAAGCTCAAAACAGCAAGAATGATGTATCACAGTGTTCTGGACAATGTATGTCCTAGAGAGTAAGGAAAGTGTCTGATGATATCACTGCAGAAACATTTGCTTGTGCCACTTTCCATCATGCGTAGAAAGAACTGTATAAGAAATGTATCCAATTCTGTATTCCTCTTACAATGTGAAAATGTTTAAGGTGAAGGAGTGGCTGTGCCTGAACTGTCAGATGCAGAGAGCACTAGGAGGAATGGAAGATCCAGAACATCCCATGATGAAACCCAAACCTTCACCCAACCAAGTCTCAGTTCCTGCTGCTCCTCGAAAGAAAGACACTCCAACATCATCTGGTCCCTATAAAGTAGCCACTGCACCAGCTTCACCCAAAAAGGAGCCAGTGACTCAAACCTCTCAGCTTGTCCCCTCAAAATCTAAAGACTCTGTGTCTGGGAAGATGTTTGGCTTTGGCTCCTCCATCTTTAGCTCTGCATCCACGTTGATCACATCAGCTGTTCAGGATGAGCCCCACACCACACCGCCAGCTTCTCCCAAGGTGTCTACAACAGCCCATGCCTCTCCCAAGATGCCCCCTGCAAAGGAGATCAAACCACCTGCTGCTCAGAAATCAGAGGAGAAGAAAGCAGAGCAATCACAGCAGGCCAATGTCCCCCCATCAGTACAGGCCAAAGTGGACAAACCCCTATCAGAGCCTCCAAAGGGAGCAGCATCCTCCCAACCAGCTCCCAAAGCAGGCCAATCTACTTGTCCACTCTGCAAGGTGGAACTCAACAAGGGCTCCAAGGACCCTCCCAACTACAACACCTGCACAGAATGCAAGAACACTGTCTGCAACCTCTGTGGATTTAACCCCATGCCCCATGGATCAGAGGTAAGATAACATGACAGTTCAAGTGCACTGCTTTTTGCAAGCAGATGTCCTGTTATCACTTATGGATGCAGCTTTTTAGAAGATTACAAAGTACAGCCTCATGTTCACTGATTTGTTTCTAAATGATGAAATCACAGTAGTCTGTTTTGATGATACACATTAGCTATTTTTTCCACAGAACCAGCTTTGTAGATAATACAAATTATGCAGGCGCTCTCATTTTGCCTGTGTTTACGTAACAAAGTTATTTATTAAATGCAAAGCTGCAAGTATGTATAGGCTACTTTAACCAATCTATACCGGTCATAATTTCTGTAGATTTTCACACAGATATTGTATTGACTTATTTTTTCCCCAAAAGCATACATGATTATATTTCAACTTTATATAGACAACCTTATGGTAAGCTACCTGATGCAATGACTGGGTCCTGAAAAATATGCCAACTGTGTAACTTCCTATGTACATATTCAGCCATTTGTAAAGTTAGATTGGCATGAATTGAACTCCAATAGATACCAACAGGAAACCTGAGTATTCAGTATATATCTGACACATCCTTACTATTTCAGGTGAAGGAGTGGCTGTGTCTGAACTGCCAGATGCAGAGAGCTCTTGGAGGAATGGAACCCCCTGGAACTCCCATGATTAAACACTCGATCAGCAAAGTCTTGACACCTGTTGCTCCTCAAAAGAAGGACACTCTCACCCCTGCTGGTGTTCCAAAAGTGGCCACTTCACCAACCTCACTGAAAATGGAGCCAGTGACTCGAGCCTCTCAGCCTGTCCCCTCAAAGCCTGAAGACTCTGTGTCTGGGAAGATGTTTGGCTTTGGCTCCTCCATCTTCAGCTCTGCATCCACGTTGATCACCTCAGATGTTCAAGACGAGTCCCGCACCACACCGCCAGCTTCCCCCAAGGTGTCTGCAGCAGCCCAGGCCTCTCCCAAGATGCCCCCTGCAAAGGAGACCAAACCACCTGCTGCTCAGAAAGCAGAGGAGAAAAAAGCAGAGCAACCCCAGCAGGCTAATGTCCCCCCATCAGTACATGCCAAAGTGGACAAACCCCCATCAGCGCCTCCAAAGGGAGCAGCATCCTCCCAACCAGCTCCCAAAGCTGGCCAATCTACCTGTCCACTCTGCAAGGTGGAACTCAACATGGGCTCCAAGGACCCTCCCAATTACAACACCTGCACAGAATGCAAGAACACTGTCTGCAACCTCTGTGGATTCAACCCCATGCCAAACGTTCCTGAGGTAATACATTACAGTTCTTTGAATTCATTTCAACATAATACAATTATGGCTACTCTATCAATTTGCCTGTGCCACCAGAGCTCCCAAGTGGCGCAGCGTTCTATGGCACTGCATCTCAGTCCTAGAGGCGTCACTACAGACCCTGGTTAGATTCCAGGCAGGATTCACAACCAGCCGTGATTGGGAGTCCCATAGGGCGGTGTGCAATTGGTCCAGCGTTGTCCGAGTTAGGATTTGGCTGGGGTTGGCCGTCATTGTAAATAAGAGTTTGTTCTTAACTGACTTGTTAAGTAAAGGTTAAATATTTGGTATTTTTTTAAAACAATATTTTATTCAATGCAAAGTTAATTGACAGGGACATTTTTGTAGCAACCTAGTAGGTTGCTTGTATTATTTGCTTTATTTACACAAAATGCTACATTTGTATTCAACTATAACTATAATATTCAAGCAAGTTACTTAGAGCAATGACTGGGCATGTTGTATGCAGACTGTATATTCACATGGAAATATTCAGCAGTATATTTATGAAGATTCCTTGAAATGATTTTATCCAGCTATTATACCAACAGGTAACTGGGGTATACAGTACGTATCTAACACAACATTGCTCTTTCCGTTGAAGGAGTGGCTGTGTCTGAACTGCCAGATGCAGAGAGCTCCTGGAGGAATGGAACCCCCAGGACCCCCCATTATTAAACCGTCTCCCAACAAGGTGTCTGCACCTCAAACTGTCACTGTCACACCCAGTGCAGCCCGAAAGGATATTGCAACAGCTGCTGCATCTGCGAAGAAAGACAGTCAAACCCCAGGCTCCCCTCAAAGGAAACCAATTCCCCCTGCAGCTGAAGTGTCAAAAGCTGAAGCTGCTAAAGCAGCAGATACTCAAAAACCAGCCAGCCCTGTGCCTGCTCAGAAGGCTCCACTAGAGAATCGGAGAACATCAGAACCACCGAAACCACCACAGCATCCCAGCCCTGGGCGTAGGCAGAGTAGTGCCTTCCAAGCCACAAAGCAACCCCCCAAGCAGGAATCAGGAGGCTTATTTGGCTTTGGAGGTCCCAAATCTCAGTCTGCCTCCTCAAAGCCTGAAGAGTCAGTGTCTGGGAAGATGTTTGGCTTTGGCTCCTCCATTTTTAGCTCTGCCTCCACTTTTATTACGTCAGGGGTTCAGGAGGAGCCCCGGACCACACCGCCAGCTTCCCCCAAGGTGTCTGCACCTGTTGCACTTCAAAAGAAGGAGACTCACACACCAGTTGGTCCCCGAAAAGTGGCCCCTACTACAGCCTCAGCCAAAAAGGAAACCGTGACCCCTGCTTCAATGAAAGAGAAGAACGCACCAGAACCAGGCTCGCCACAGAAGAAGCAGATTTCTCCGACAGTGGCTTCACAGCAGGACCAGAAGCTAGTGGACAAACCGACTCCAACACTTGTCCAACAACCTCCACAACAGAAGACTCTACAACAACAAGGACAGCCTCCGCAGCCCTCAGCAGAGCCTGATATATCAATAGTTGAAGCTGCTAAAGCAGCAGACACTCAAAATCCGGCAAGCCATGGGCCTGCTCAGAAGGCACCACAGGGGAACCAGAGAACATCAGAACCACCAAAACCACCACAGCAGCCTCGACCTGGACGTAGGCAGAGTAGTGCCATCCCAATCACACAGCAATCCCCCAAGCATGAGTCAGGAGGCTTATTTGGCTTTGGTGGTGCACAGCCAGCTTCCCCCAAGGTGTCTGCAGCAGCCCAGTCCTCTCCCAAGATTCCCCCTGCAAAGGAGACCAAACCACCTGCTGTTCAGAAAGCATATGAGAAGAAAGCAGAACAACTCCAGCAGGCCAAGGTCTCCCCATCAGTACAGGCCAAAGTGGACAAACCCGCATCAGAGCCTCCAAAGGGAGGAGCATCCTCCCAACCAGCTCAGTTCACCTGTCCACTCTGCAAAGTGGAACTCAACAAGGGCTCCAAGGACCCTCCCAACTTCAACACCTGCACAGAATGCAAGAACACTGTCTGCAACTTCTGTGGATTTAACCCTATGCCACACGTTACCGAGGTTAGTGAAAATGCAAGTATTATAGGAAGCAGGTAGTAATTTCTGTAATTGATTTATTTTACCCCTTTTTCGTGGTATCCAATTGTTAGTAGTCGCTACAATTGTCTCATCGCTACAACTCCCATACGGGCTCAGGAGAGACGAAGGTTGAGAGCCATGCATCCTCCGAAACACAACCCAACCAAGCCGCACTGCTTCTTAACACAGTGCGCATCCAACCCGGAAGCCAGCCGCACCAATGTGTCGGAGGAAACACTGTGCACCTAGCGACCTGGTCAGCGTGCACTGCGCCCGGCCCGCCACAGGAGTCGCTAGTGCGCGATGAGACAGGGATATCCCTACCGGCCAAACCCTCCCTAACCCGGACAACGCTCGGCCAATTGTGCGTCGCCCCGTGGACCTCCCGGTTGCGACAGGCTGCGACAGAGCCTGGGCTCGAACCCAGAGTCTTTAGTGGCAAAGCCAGCACTGCGAAGCAGTACCTCAGACCACTGCGCCACCCGGGAGGCCTTATTTCTGTGCATTTTTGTTTAAATATTTTAAGATATATGCATTGGGCATACGGCCTGTCATTTTCAGTTTTATTATTATATTTTACACTGTTTAAAAAATATATACTCTTACTTTTTTCCAGGTGAAGGAATGGCTGTGTCTGAACTGCCAGATGCAGAGAGCACTTGGAGGAATGGAACCCCCAGGACCTCCCATGATGAAACCCCAACCCTTGCCCAGCAAGGTCTCTACACCTGTTGCTCTTCAAAAGGAGGATGCTGCATCTGCTGAATTTCAAAAGGAAAAGGAGACTACCACAACTGCTGCAGATCAGCCGAAGGTCACCCCCACACTCCAAAAAGAGGAGACAACCACACTTGCTGCACCACAAAAGGAGGCTCGATTGCCAGCCTCCTCCAAAATGTCACCACAAAATAAAATTAATCCTGCACCACCAGCTGTGTCCCTTGTGAATGAGGTCCCGATCCCAGCTTTACCTGTCAATAAGATTTCTGCCTTTCTCATCAAGGAGGCACCAACACCTGCCTCAGATCTCACCAAGGAGGAACCTACTCCTGCCTACCCTCTCATCAAGAAGGCACAAACTCCTGCCTCCCCTATCATCAAGGAGGCACAAACTCCTGCCTCAGCTCTCATCAAGGAGGAACAAACTCCTGCCTCCCCTATCATCAAGGAGGCACCGACTCCTTTTTTACCATTCAAGGAGGTCCGTGCTTCACCTCTCAACAAGGAGGCACCATCACCAGCCTCACCAGCTTCACCCCAAAAGAAGAAGGAACCTCAACTGCCAGGGTCACCAGACAGAAAGGTGGCCCCAAAACCAGATTCAATGCAAGATAAAGAGGTTGATCCATCTGGTTTACCTCTGAAGAAGGAAGCCCCACCTTTGGGAGCAGAAGAAACTAAAGAGGTCCAAGCTCCAGCTGCAATACAGAGCAATGAGGCCCCCATTCCAACTTCATCCAAAACAAAAGACACTCCAACAGTTCACACCCCACTTAAAAACGAGACTTCATCTATTGAGATCTCAATAGAAAACCAGAAACATGCAATTGTTCAAAAGTCAGTGGAGCAATCAGCGACACCTACAACCAAGCAGAACGAGACTGTTCAACCTTTACAGCAGCCAGAAAATCAAATGCCTGCGTGGGAACAGCTGGCTACACAGCCCCTGCCACAAGTACAGCCTCAGGAAACACGAGAGCCAGTCCCTAAAATCACTTCCCCAAAGCAGGAGCCTAGGAAACCAGCCAATCCAGTACCTGCTCAGAAGTCACCACAGATGCCAAGAACATCAGAACCTAAGACACCACCACAGCAGCCCAGACTTCCTGGGCGTAGGCAGAGTATTGTCATCTTAGCAACACAGCAACCTCCCAAGCAGGAATCCGGAGGCTTATTTGGCTTTGGTGGTCCCAAATCTCAGTCTACCCCTTCAAAACCTGAAGAATCAGCTTCTCCCAAGGTGTCTGCACCAGCCTCTCCCAAGATGCCACCTACAAAGGAGACAAAACCACTTGCTGTTCAGAATGCAGAAAAGAAAGCAGAGCAACTCCAGCAGACCAAGGTCCCCCCATCAGTACAGGCCAAAGTGGACAAACCCCAATCAGAACCTCAAAAGGGAGCAGCATCCTCCCAACCAGCTCCCAAAGCACACCAGTCCACTTGCCCACTCTGCAAGGTGGAACTCAACATGGGATCCAAGGACCCTTCAAACTACAACACCTGCACTGAATGCAAGAACACTGTTTGCAACGTATGTGGATTCAACCCCATGCCGAATGTTACAGAGGTGAGAATGTGATTGGTTACTTACTCTTGATAAAAAGCATGAGTAAGAGCTTTTTTTTTTACTAAGTGTCAAATGTATGGCCACTGAGTATATGATATGAATTTTAACAGTATGTTTTTCTTTCAGGTGAATGAGTGGCTGTGTCTGAACTGTCAGATGCAGAGAGCACTAGGAGGAATGGAATCTCCTGGACCTCCCATGATGAAACCCTCGCCAAGCAATGTCTCCACATCTGCTTCTTCTCAAAAATACACTGTCGGACCTGTTACAACTCGAAATGAGACTCCCACACCAGCTGGTCAACAAAAAGTGGCTCCTACACCAGCCTCACCCAGAAAAGAGCCAGTGACTTCTGCCTCTCAACCCGCTCCCTCAAAGCTGAAAGAGTCAGTGTCTGGGAAGATGTTTGGCTTTGGTTCCTCCATCTTCACCTCTGCATCCACTTTGATGACCTCAACTGTTCAGGATGAGCCCCGCACCACACCGCCAGCTTCTCCCAAGTTTGCTATACCTGTTGGACCTAAACAGAAGGAGACTCCCAGACCTGCTGGTCTCAAACAAGTGGGCCATAAAACAGCCTCACCCAAAAAGGTGTCAATGACTCCTGCTTCAGAGAAAGACAACAAGACCCTAGCACCAGGCTCACCACAGAAGGAGGCATCTCCAGCAATGGCTTCACAGCAGGACCAGAAGCCAGTGGACAAACCAACTACAACCCTTATCCAAAAACCTATACAGCAGAAGACTCCACAACAACAAGGCCAGCCCCTAGCAGAGCCTTCGAAGCTTCAGCAACAGCTTCCAAAAGGTGGAGCCTCTAATGCCATACCTGTACCAGCACCACAGTCCCAGCCCCACAAGCAAGAGTCAGGAGGCTTCTTTGGCTTTGGTGGTGCTAAATCTCAGCCTGCTCAGTCAAAGCCTGAAGACTCAGTGTCTGGGAAGATGCTTGGCTTTGGCTCCTCTATCTTCAGCTCTGCATCCACTTTGATCACCTCAGCTGTTCAGGATGAGCAACGCACCACACCTCCAGCTTTCCCCAAGGTGTATATGACTCCTGCTTCAGTGAAAGAGACCCCAGCAGCAGGCTCGTCACAGAAGAAGGAGGTATCCCTGACAGTGGTTTGCCAGCAGGACCAGAAGCCAGTGGACAGACCGACTTCAACAGTTGTCCAACAACCTCTACAACAGAAGACTCTACAACAACAAGGACAGCCTCCGCAGCCCTCAGCAGAGGCACCAAAATCAGAGCCTGATATATCAATAGTTGAAGCTGCTACAGCAGCAGACACTCAAAATCCGGCAAGCCCAGTGCCTGCTCAGAAGGCTCCACTGGAGAACCAGAGAACATCAGAACCTCATAAACCACCACAGCAGCCCAGCCCTGGGCGTAGGGAGAGTAGTGCCTTCCCAGCCACAAAGCAACCCCCCAAGCAGGAATCAGGAGGCTTATTTGGCTTTGGAGGTCCCAAATCTCAGTCTGCCTCCTCAAAGCCTGAAGAGTCAGTGTCTGGGAAGATGTTTGGCTTTGGCTCGTCCATCTTCAGCTCTGCCTCCACTTTGATAACATCAGTTGTTCAGGACGAGCCCCGGACCACACCGCCAGCTTCTCCCAAGATGTCTGCACTGGCCCAGACCTCCCCCAAGATGCCCCCTGCAAAGGAGACCAAACTACCTGCTGCTCAGAAAGCAGAGGAGAAGAAAGCAGCTCATCCCCAGAAGGCCAATGTCCCCCCATCAGTACATGCCAAAGTGGACAAACCCCCATCAGCTCCTCCAAAGGGAGCAGCATCCTCCCAACCAGCACCCAAAGCAGGCCAATCTACTTGTCCACTCTGCAAGGTGGAACTCAACAAGGGCTCCAAGGACCCTCCCAACTACAACACCTGCACAGAATGCAAGAACACTGTCTGCAACCTCTGTGGATTTAACCCCATGCCACATGAAACAGTAAGTAAATAGTATATGTTCCATCAAAGTAGTTAGGCTACTTTAAAATAACTGTTGTGCTTTTTTTAGAACAATTGGTTAATGATAGTAAGTATACATATACAATGTATATCGTCGCCAGTCTTGTCTTTCATGGGAGGTGTAAGAAAGGATAACAAGATGCTTTGATGGAGTTCTTGTTATTAATATTGTCTTTCCTCAAAAAATATCTAATGTTGGTTTATGATCTTCCTGAAAACCAATTGTAATCTGACAGCATTATCTTTGAGTATCTTGGCAAGGTTTTGACATTCATGTTCATCATCTGCTACTGATCACATTTGACATATTGTTCGGTGCATGACTTTTGTCTGAAGGGGTTTGGAGTCCATCGTGGCTCCCATATTCTACAGAATATGCTAGGGATGTAACATTCACCGAAACGCATCGGCCCCTGATTCCATGTTCAAGATGCAAGTGCATCAGTCCACGGATCCCAAACCAATCCAAATGTAGCATGCATCGTTCAAAAAATAGGTTCTAAAGTTATGAATTCATGGTTCACGAGTATTTTTTGCTCATATTACATTCTTTCTACCGTCGGAAAATATCTCTTATCTTGTAACAACTGATGCGTCCTCTCTTGTTCAGTGTCCAACTGCATGTAAGTGTGTTGACAGTCATTGATCGACAAGTCATTTTGCATTCCAAACAACCCCAGGCAATGTTAGTAGCCTATTTAAACTGCACACTCTGCCCAGCTTTGTTTTGGTTGTTTTACTTTAAACAATCAGTATGGTCATTTTTAGATTTAAACTCAGCAAAAACAGAAACGTCCCCTTTTCAGGACCCTGTCTTTCAAAGATAATTTGTAAAAATCCAAATAACTTCACAGATCATCATTGTAAAGGGTCACCGTTATAAAGACTTAGGACACTAAGAGGCCTTTCTACTGACTCTGAAAAACACCAAAAGAAAGATGCCCAGGGTCCCTGCTCATCTGCGTGAACGTGCCTTAGGCATGCTGCAAGGGCGCATGAGGACTGCAGATGTGGCCAGGGCAATAAATTGCAATGTCGGTACTGTGAGACGCCTAAGACAGTGCTACAGGGAGACAGGACGGAGAGCTGATCATCCTCGCAGTGGCATTCCACGTGTAACAACACCTGCACAGGATCGGTATATCCAAACATCACACCTGAGGGGCAGGTACAGGATGGCAACAACAACTGCCCGAGTTACACCAGGAACGCACAATCCCTCCATCAGCGCTCTGACAGTCCTCAATATTCTGAGAGAGGCTGGACTGAGGGCTTGTAGGCCTGTTGTAAGGCAGTTCCTCATCAGACATCACCGGCAACAACGTTGCCTATGTGCAAAAACCCAGCGTCGCTGGACCAGACAGGACTGGCAAAAAGTGGTCTTCACTGACGAGTCGCAGTTTTGTCTCACCAGGGGTGATGGTCGGATTTACGTTTATCGTCGAAGGAACGAGCGTTACACCAAGGCCCGTACTCTGGAGCGGGATCGATTTGGAGTTGGAGGGTCCGTCATGGTCTGGGACGGTGTGTCACAGCATGATCGGACTGAGCTTGTTGTCATTGCAGGCAATCTCAACGCTGTGCGTTACAGGGAAGACATCCTCCTCCCTCATGTGGTACCCTTCCTGCAGGCTCATCCTGACATGACCCTCCAGCATGACAATGCCTCCAGCCATACTGCTCGTTCTATGCATGATTTCCTGCAAGACAGGAATGTCAGTGTTCTGCCATAGCCAGCAAAGATCCTGGATCTCAATCCCATTGAGCACGTCTGGGAACTGTTGAATTGGAGGGTGAGGGCTAGGGCCATTCCGCCTAGAAATGTCCGGGAACATGCCGGTGCCTTGGTGGAAGAGTGGGGTAACATCTCACAGGAAGAACGGGCAAATCTGGTGCAGTCCATGAGGAGGAGATGCACTGCTGTACTTAATGCAGCTGGTGGCCACACCAGACACTGACTGTTACTTTTGATTTTGACCCCCCCTTTGTTCAGGGACACATTATTCCATTTCTGTTAGTCACATGTCTGTGGAACTTGTTCAGTTTATGTCTCAGTTGTTGATTCTTGTTATTTACACATGTTAACTTTGCTGAATATAAACGCAGTTGACAGAGAGGACGTTTCTTTTTTTGCTGAGTTTACATGGTAAAGTTGATAATTTCATAACGAGGCCACCAATCACTTTTTCAAGGCATGCCCTTAGCGTGAGGAGAAACTCACTCAGTAAAAACTTCCAAATGGTCAAAACCAACTGGTTTTGAGATGGGGGTGAAATCCAAAGTTGTGCTACATATTCAATGGCTTTGCCACAGCAATTCCTTTTTATAGTCAATATTAATACATGACTAGCTCAAACACTTAATCTGCAATAATTCCAAGTTAATCAGTGGGTGATGTTGATTTCAGAACCAAAGTGGAGGGACAAAAAACATATGCTTCATTGCCCCGCTGATAGTGGTAGTGGGGTGGTATATGCCTAGGCTCCCTTATGGTTCAGGTCAGATGCCTTCATAGTACATAGAACATAGATATACAGAATTTAAAAACACTTGCACGCACACACACACACACACACACACACACACACACACACACACACACACACACACACACACACACACACACACACACACACACACACACACACACACGGAAAGAGAGGAGTCTGCTTCGACAGATCCAGCTCAGAGAGGCCCAACTCTCCATCAGCAGACAATTTGAATTTAGAATTTAAAATGAATGTGTGTATGCAACAATTGTTAACTCATTGAATCTTTTCCAGCGAACCCAATTGCATCAAATTGTATCAAACTAAATTGTATCTCATCGGAGCCCATGTGTCTAGCTAGATACGTATCGAATCGTCTTGAAAGGGAAATATTCACATCCTAAGAATATGCATCAGGCATTAAAATTAGGTTCACAAACAATGAGAGGAAAAACCATGAGGATTTTAGGTCTATGAAGACACTCTATATAGATGTTGTGATCTAATTTTAGATCTTCAGGAATTGTATTAATACGCTGTGATATAATTATTCAATTTTTTTTAGCATCTTTAGATTTAGAGCATAAGACAGTTGTTTTGTATGTTTGTCACAGGTGGTATGCAGTATTTAAATAGCAACTAAGATGAGATATATTATTAATATTATTATTTGTAGTTATTTTTTTATCAACACTGTTATTTTTTTTCAGGTGAAGGAATGGCTCTGTCTGACCTGCCAGATGCAGAGAGCACTTGGATCAGTGGAACCCCCAGGACCTCCCATGATGAAATCCCAACCGTTGCCCAGCATAGTCTCTACACCTGTTGCACTTCAAAAGGAGAATGTCACACCTGCTGCATCTCCAAAGCCGACTCCAGCTCCAGCTAAACCCCAGAAGGAGGAGATCCCAGTACCTGCGGCTGGCCAACAAGAGATCACTCCACCCACTGTACCTCAGGAGACACCAATTCCCGCTGGAACCCCAGCACCAAATGCAGACAAAAAGGAGGAGACCCCACCACTAGGATCCTCACAACATAAACAAGCTTCACCTGCTCTGGCTGAGAAGGAGAATCAAGAACCTATAATTGTACGGAAACCAGTGGACCAACCAATTCCAGCAACACCCAAAACCAGTGGAGCTGCTACACCTGTACAGCAGCCAGAAAAGCAAACTCCTCCACTGCAACAGCCTGCTTCAAAGGCATCACAACAAGTACAGCCCCAACAAACTCCAAAGCCAGACCTCGAAACTGCTCCCCTAAAGGAGCCAATGACTCCTGCTTCAGAGAAAGAGAAGAAGAACCCAGCACCAGGGTCACCACAGAAGGAATTATCTCCAGCAGTGGCTTCACAGCAGGACAAAACGCCAGTGGACAAATCAACTCCAACCCCTGTCCAACATCCTCCACACCAAGAGACTCCACAACAACAAGAGCAACAACGTCAGCCTCTAACAGCGACACCGAAAGAGAGCCTGGGAAGCCTCAACAGCTTCCAAAAGGTGGAGCCTCTTATGCAAAATCTGTACCACCACCACAGGCCCAGCCCCCAAGCAGGAGTCAGGAGGCTTCTTTGGCTTTGGTGGTGCTAAATCTCAGCCTGCTCAGTCAAAGCCTGACGACTCGGTGTCAGGAAGATGCTTGGCTTTGGCTCCTCTATCTTCAGCTCTGCATCCACTTTGATCACCTCAGCTGTTCAGGATGAGCACCGCACCACACCTCCAGCTTCCCCCAAGGTGTCTATGACTCCTGCTTCAGTGAAAGAGACCCCAGCAGCAGGCTCGTCACAGAAGAAGGAGGTATCCCCGACAGTGGTTTGCCAGCAGGACCAGAAGCCAGTGGACAGACCGACTCCAACACTTGTCCAACAACCTCCACAACAGAAGACTCTACAACAACAAGGACAGCCTCCGCAGCCCTCAGCAGAGGCACCAAAATCAGAGCCTGATATATCAATAGTTGAAGCTGCTACAGCAGCAGACACTCAAAATCCGGCAAGCCCAGTGCCTGCTCAGAAGGCTCCACTGGAGAACCGGAGAACATCAGAACCTCATAAACCACCACAGCAGCCCAGCCCTGGGCGTAGGGAGAGTAGTGCCTTCCCAGCCACAAAGCAACCCCCCAAGCAGGAATCAGGAGGCTTATTTGGCTTTGGAGGTCCCAAATCTCAGTCTGCCTCCTCAAAGCCTGAAGAGTCAGTGTCTGGGAAGATGTTTGGCTTTGGCTCGTCAATCTTCAGCTCTGCCTCCACTTTGATAACATCAGTTGTTCAGGACGAGCCCCGGACCACACCGCCAGCTTCTCCCAAGATGTCTGCACTGGCCCAGACCTCCCCCAAGATGCCCCCTGCAAAGGAGACCAAACTACCTGCTGCTCAGAAAGCAGAGGAGAAGAAAGCAGCGCATCCCCAGAAGGCCAATGTCCCCCCATCATTACATGCCAAAGTGGACAAACCCCCATCAGCTCCTCCAAAGGGAGCAGCATCCTCCCAACCAGCACCCAAAGCAGGCCAATCTACTTGTCCACTCTGCAAGGTGGAACTCAACAAGGGCTCCAAGGACCCTCCCAACTACAACACCTGCACAGAATGCAAGAACACTGTCTGCAACCTCTGTGGATTTAACCCCATGCCACATGAAACAGTAAGTAAATAGTATATGTTTCATCAAAGTAGTTAGGCTACTTTAAAATAACTGTTGTGCTTTTTTTAGAACAATTGGTTAATGATAGTAAGTATACATATACAATGTATATCGTCGCCAGTCTTGTCTTTCATGGGAGGTGTAAGAAAGGATAACAAGATGCTTTGATGGAGTTCTTGTTATTAATATTGTCTTTCCTCAAAAAATATCTAATGTTGGTTTATGATCTTCCTGAAAACCAATTGTAATCTGACAGCATTATCTTTGAGTATCTTGGCAAGGTTTTGACATTCATGTTCATCATCTGCTACTGATCACATTTGACATATTGTTCGGTGCATGACTTTTGTCTGAAGGGGTTTGGAGTCCATCGTGGCTCCCATATTCTACAGAATATGCTAGGGATGTAACATTCACCGAAACGCATCGGCCCCTGATTCCATGTTCAAGATGCAAGTGCATCAGTCCACGGATCCCAAACCAATCCAAATGTAGCATGCATCGTTTAAAAAATAGGTTCTAAAGTTATGAATTCATGGTTCACGAGTATTTTTTGCTCATATTACATTCTTTCTACTGTCGGAAAATATCTCTTATCTTGTAACAACTGATCTTGTTCAGTGTCCAACTGCATGTAAGTGTGTTGACAGTCATTGATCGACAAGTCATTTTGCATGCCAAACAACCCCAGGCAATGTTAGTAGCCTATTTAAACTGCACACTCTGCCCAGCTTTGTTTTGGTTGTTTTACTTTAAACAATCAGTATGGTCATTTTTAGATTTAAACTCAGCAAAAACAGAAACGTCCCCTTTTCAGGACCCTGTCTTTCAAAGATAATTTGTAAAAATCCAAATAACTTCACAGATCGTCATTGTAAAGGGTTTGAACACTGTTTCCCATGCTTGTTCAATGAACCATGAACAATTTATGAACATGCACCTGTGGAACGGTCATTAATACACTAACAGCTTACAGGCGGTAGGCAATCAAGGTCACCGTTATAAAAACTTAGGACACTAAGAGGCCTTTCTACTGACTCTGAAAAACACCAAAAGAAAGATGCCCAGGGTCCCTGCTCATCTGCGTGAACGTGCCTTAGGCATGCTGCAAGGAGGCATGAGGACTGCAGATGTGGCCAGGGCAATAAATTGCAATGTCGGTACTGTGAGACGCCTAAGACAGTGCTATAGGGAGACAGGACGGAGAGCTGATCATCCTCGCAGTGGCATACCACGTGTAACAACACCTGCGCAGGATCGGTATATCCGAACATCACACCTGAGGGGCAGGTACAGGATGGCAACAACAACTGCCCGAGTTACACCAGGAACGCACAATCCCTCCATCAGCGCTCTGACAGTCCTCAATATTCTGAGAGAGGCTGGACTGAGGGCTTGTAGGCCTGTTGTAAGGCAGTTCCTCACCAGACATCACCGGCAACAACGTTGCCTATGTGCAAAAACCCAGCGTCGCTGGACCAGACAGGACTGGCAAAAAGTGGTCTTCACTGACGAGTCGCAGTTTTGTCTCACCAGGGGTGATGGTCGGATTTGCGTTTATCGTCGAAGGAACGAGCGTTACACCAAGGCCCGTACTCTGGAGCGGGATCGATTTGGAGTTGGAGGGTCCGTCATGGTCTGGGACGGTGTGTCACAGCATGATCGGACTGAGCTTGTTGTCATTGCAGGCAATCTCAACGCTGTGCGTTACAGGAAGACATCCTCCTCCCTCATGTGGTACCCTTCCTGCAGGCTCATCCTGACATGACCCTCCAGCATGACAATGCCTCCAGCCATACTGCTCGTTCTATGCATGATTTCCTGCAAGACAGGAATGTCAGTGTTCTGCCATGGCCAGCAAAGATCCTGGATCTCAATCCCATTGAGCACGTCTGGGAACTGTTGGATCGGAGGGTGAGGGCTAGGGCCATTCCGCCTAGAAATGTCCGGGAACATGCCGGTTCCTTGGTGGAAGAGTGGGGTAACATCTCACAGCAAGAACGGGCAAATCTGGTGCAGCCCATGAGGAGGAGATGCACTGCCGTACTTAATGCAGCTGGTGGCCACACCAGACACTGACTGTTACTTTTGATTTTGACCCCCCCTTTGTTCAGGGACACATTATTCAATTTCTGTTAGTCACATGTCTGTGGAACTTGTTCAGTTTATGTCTCAGTTGTTGATTCTTGTTATTTACACATGTTAACTTTGCTGAATATAAACGCAGTTGACAGAGAGGACGTTTCTTTTTTGCTGAGTTTACATGGTAAAGTTGATAATTTCATAACGAGGCCACCAATCACTTTTTCAAGGCATGCCCTTAGCGTGAGGAGAAACTCACTCAGTAAAAACTTCCAAATGGTCAAAACCAACTGGTTTTGAGATGGGGTGAAATCCAAAGTTGTGCTACATATTCAATGGCTTTGCCACAGCAATTCCTTTTATAGTCAATATTAATACATGACTAGCTCAAACACTTAATCTGCAATAATTCCAAGTTAATCAGTGGGTGATGTTGATTTCAGAACCAAAGTGGAGGGACAAAAAACATATGCTTCATTGCCCCGCTGATAGTGGTAGTGGGGTGGTATATGCCTAGGCTCCCTTATGGTTCAGGTCAGATGCCTTCATAGTACATAGAACATAGATATACAGAATTTAAAAACACTTGCACGCACGCACACACACACACACACACACACACACACACACACATACTCTCCCTCACACACACACACACACACGCACGCACGCACACGCACACACACACACACACACACACACACACACACACACGGAAAGAGAGGAGTCTGCTTCAACAGATCCAGCTCAGAGAGGCCCAACTCTCCATCAGCAGACAATTTGAATTTAGAATTTAAAATGAATGTGTGTATGCAACAATTGTTAACTCATTGAATCTTTTCCAGCGAACCCAATTGCATCAAATTGTATCAAACTAAATTGTATCTCATCGGAGCCCATGTGTCTAGCTAGATACGTATCGAATCGTCTTGAAAGGGAAATATTCACATCCTAAGAATATGCATCAGGCATTAAAATTAGGTTCACAAACAATGAGAGGAAAAACCATGAGGATTTTAGGTCTATGAAGACACTCTATATAGATGTTGTGATCTAATTTTAGATCTTCAGGAATTGTATTAATACGCTGTGATATAATTATTCAATTTTTTTTAGCATCTTTAGATTTAGAGCATAAGACAGTTGTTTTGTATGTTTGTCACAGGTGGTATGCAGTATTTAAATAGCAACTAAGATGAGATATATTATTAATATTATTATTTGTAGTTATTTTTTTATCAACACTGTTATTTTTTTTCAGGTGAAGGAATGGCTCTGTCTGACCTGCCAGATGCAGAGAGCACTTGGAGCAGTGGAACCCCCAGGAGCTCCCATGATGAAATCCCAACCGTTGCCCAGCATAGTCTCTACACCTGTTGCACTTCAAAAGGAGAATGTCACACCTGCTGCATCTCCAAAGCCGACTCCAGCTCCAGCTAAACCCCAGAAGGAGGAGATCCCAGTACCTGCGGCTGGCCAACAAGAGATCACTCCACCCACTGTACCTCAGGAGACACCAATTCCCGCTGGAACCCCAGCACCAAATGCAGACAAAAAGGAGGAGACCCCACCACTAGGATCCTCACAACATAAACAAGCTTCACCTGCTCTGGCTGAGAAGGAGAATCAAGAACCTATAATTGTACGGAAACCAGTGGACCAACCAATTCCAGCAACACCCAAAACCAGTGGAGCTGCTACACCTGTACAGCAGCCAGAAAAGCAAACTCCTCCACTGCAACAGCCTGCTTCAAAGGCATCACAACAAGTACAGCCCCAACAAACTCCAAAGCCAGACCTCGAAACTGCTCCCCTAAAGGAGCCAATGACTCCTGCTTCAGAGAAAGAGAAGAAGAACCCAGCACCAGGGTCACCACAGAAGGAATTATCTCCAGCAGTGGCTTCACAGCAGGACAAAACGCCAGTGGACAAATCAACTCCAACCCCTGTCCAACATCCTCCACACCAAGAGACTCCACAACAACAAGAGCAACAACGTCAGCCTCTAACAGCGACACCGAAAAGAGAGCCTGGGAAGCCTCAACAGCTTCCAAAAGGTGGAGCCTCTTATGCAAAATCTGTACCACCACCACAGGCCCAGCCCCCCAAGCAGGAGTCAGGAGGCTTCTTTGGCTTTGGTGGTGCTAAATCTCAGCCTGCTCAGTCAAAGCCTGAAGACTCGGTGTCAGGGAAGATGCTTGGCTTTGGCTCCTCTATCTTCAGCTCTGCATCCACTTTGATCACCTCAGCTGTTCAGGATGAGCACCGCACCACACCTCCAGCTTCCCCCAAGGTGTCTATGACTCCTGCTTCAGTGAAAGAGACCCCAGCAGCAGGCTCGTCACAGAAGAAGGAGGTATCCCCGACAGTGGTTTACCAGCAGGACCAGAAGCCAGTGGACAGACCGACTCCAACACTTGTCCAACAACCTCCACAACAGAAGACTCTACAACAACAAGGACATCCTCCGCAGCCCTCAGCAGAGGCACCAAAATCAGAGCCTGATATATCAATAGTTGAAGCTGCTACAGCAGCAGACACTCAAAATCCGGCAAGCCCAGTGCCTGCTCAGAAGGCTCCACTGGAGAACCGGAGAACATCAGAACCTCATAAACCACCACAGCAGCCCAGCCCTGGGCGTAGGGAGAGTAGTGCCTTCCCAGCCACAAAGCAACCCCCCAAGCAGGAATCAGGAGGCTTATTTGGCTTTGGAGGTCCCAAATCTCAGTCTGCCTCCTCAAAGCCTGAAGAGTCAGTGTCTGGGAAGATGTTTGGCTTTGGCTCGTCCATCTTCAGCTCTGCCTCCACTTTGATAACATCAGTTGTTCAGGACGAGCCCCGGACCACACCGCCAGCTTCTCCCAAGATGTCTGCACTGGCCCAGACCTCCCCCAAGATGCCCCCTGCAAAGGAGACCAAACTACCTGCTGCTCAGAAAGCAGAGGAGAAGAAAGCAGCGCATCCCCAGAAGGCCAATGTCCCCCCATCAGTACATGCCAAAGTGGACAAACCCCCATCAGCTCCTCCAAAGGGAGCAGCATCCTCCCAACCAGCACCCAAAGCAGGCCAATCTACTTGTCCACTCTGCAAGGTGGAACTCAACAAGGGCTCCAAGGACCCTCCCAACTACAACACCTGCACAGAATGCAAGAACACTGTCTGCAACCTCTGTGGATTTAACCCCATGCCACATGAAACAGTAAGTAAATAGTATATGTTTCATCAAAGTAGTTAGGCTACTTTAAAATAACTGTTGTGCTTTTTTAGAACAATTGGTTAATGATAGTAAGTATACATATACAATGTATATCGTCGCCAGTCTTGTCTTTCATGGGAGGTGTAAGAAAGGATAACAAGATGCTTTGATGGAGTTCTTGTTATTAATATTGTCTTTCCTCAAAAAATATCTAATGTTGGTTTATGATCTTCCTGAAAACCAATTGTAATCTGACAGCATTATCTTTGAGTATCTTGGCAAGGTTTTGACATTCATGTTCATCATCTGCTACTGATCACATTTGACATATTGTTCGGTGCATGACTTTTGTCTGAAGGGGTTTGGAGTCCATCGTGGCTCCCATATTCTACAGAATATGCTAGGGATGTAACATTCACCGAAACGCATCGGCCCCTGATTCCATGTTCAAGATGCAAGTGCATCAGTCCACGGATCCCAAACCAATCCAAATGTAGCATGCATCGTTCAAAAAATAGGTTCTAAAGTTATGAATTCATGGTTCACGAGTATTTTTGCTCATATTACATTCTTTCTACCGTCGGAAAATATCTCTTATCTTGTAACAACTGATCTTGTTCAGTGTCCAACTGCATGTAAGTGTGTTGACAGTCATTGATCGACAAGTCATTTTGCATGCCAAACAACCCCAGGCAATGTTAGTAGCCTATTTAAACTGCACACTCTGCCCAGCTTTGTTTTGGTTGTTTTACTTTAAACAATCAGTATGGTCATTTTTAGATTTAAACTCAGCAAAAACAGAAACGTCCCCTTTTCAGGACCCTGTCTTTCAAAGATAATTTGTAAAAATCCAAATAACTTCACAGATCGTCATTGTAAAGGGTTTGAACACTGTTTCCCATGCTTGTTCAATGAACCATGAACAATTTATGAACATGCACCTGTGGAACGGTCATTAATACACTAACAGCTTACAGGCGGTAGGCAATCAAGGTCACCGTTATAAAAACTTAGGAAACTAAGAGGCCTTTCTACTGACTCTGAAAAACACCAAAAGAAAGATGCCCAGGGTCCCTGCTCATCTGCGTGAACGTGCCTTAGGCATGCTGCAAGGAGGCATGAGGACTGCAGAAGTGGCCAGGGCAATAAATTGCAATGTCGGTACTGTGAGACGCCTAAGACAGTGCTATAGGGAGACAGGACGGAGAGCTGATCATCCTCGCAGTGGCATACCACGTGTAACAACACCTGCGCAGGATCGGTATATCCGAACATCACACCTGAGGGGCAGGTACAGGATGGCAACAACAACTGCCCGAGTTACACCAGGAACGCACAATCCCTCCATCAGCGCTCTGACAGTCCTCAATATTCTGAGAGAGGCTGGACTGAGGGCTTGTAGGCCTGTTGTAAGGCAGTTCCTCACCAGACATCACCGGCAACAACGTTGCCTATGTGCAAAAACCCAGCGTCGCTGGACCAGACAGGACTGGCAAAAAGTGGTCTTCACTGACGAGTCGCAGTTTTGTCTCACCAGGGGTGATGGTCGGATTTGCGTTTATCGTCGAAGGAACGAGCGTTACACCAAGGCCCGTACTCTGGAGCGGGATCGATTTGGAGTTGGAGGGTCCGTCATGGTCTGGGACGGTGTGTCACAGCATGATCGGACTGAGCTTGTTGTCATTGCAGGCAATCTCAACGCTGTGCGTTACAGGGAAGACATCCTCCTCCCTCATGTGGTACCCTTCCTGCAGGCTCATCCTGACATGACCCTCCAGCATGACAATGCCTCCAGCCATACTGCTCGTTCTATGCATGATTTCCTGCAAGACAGGAATGTCAGTGTTCTGCCATGGCCAGCAAAGATCCTGGATCTCAATCCCATTGAGCACGTCTGGGAACTGTTGGATCGGAGGGTGAGGGCTAGGGCCATTCCGCCTAGAAATGTCCGGGAACATGCCGGTGCCTTGGTGGAAGAGTGGGGTAACATCTCACAGCAAGAACGGGCAAATCTGGTGCAGCCCATGAGGAGGAGATGCACTGCCGTACTTAATGCAGCTGGTGGCCACACCAGACACTGACTGTTACGTTTGATTTTGACCCCCCCTTTGTTCAGGGACACATTATTCCATTTCTGTTAGTCACATGTCTGTGGAACTTGTTCAGTTTATGTCTCAGTTGTTGATTCTTGTTATGTACATACAAATATTTAACATGTTAACTTTGCTGAATATAAACGCAGTTGACAGAGAGGACATTTCTTTTTTTGCTGAGTTTACATGGTAAAGTTGATAATTTCATAACGAGGCCACCAATCCCTTTTGCAAGGCATGCCCTTAGCGTGAGGAGAAGCTCACTCAGTAAAAACTTCCAAATCAAATCAAATGTATTTATATAGCCCTTCGTACATCAGCTGATATCTCAAAGTGCTGTACAGAAACCCAGCCTAAAACCCCAAACAGCAAACAATGCAGGTGTAAAATTCACGGTGGCTAGGAAAAACTCCCTAGAAAGGCCAAAACCTAGGAAGAAACCTAGAGAGGAACCAGGCTATGTGGGGTGGCCAGTCCTCTTCTGGCTGTGCCGGGTGGAGATTATAACAGAACATGGCCAAGATGTTCAAATGTTCATAAATGACCAGCATGGTCGAATAATAACAAGGCAGAACAGTTGAAACTGGAGCAGCAGCACAGTCAAGTGGACCGGGGACAAAAAGTCATCATGTCAGGTAGTCCTGGGGCACGGTCCTAGGGCTCAGGTCCTCCGAGAGAGAGAAAGAAAGAAAGAGAGAATTAGAGAGAGCATATGTGGGGTGGCCTAGGCCTCTTCTGGCTGTGCCGGGTGGAGATTATAACAGAACATGGCCAAGATGTTCAAATGTTCATAAATGACCAGCATGGTCGAATAATAGGAAGGCAGAACAGTTGAAACTGGAGCAGCAGCATGGCCAGGTGGATTGGGGACAGCAAGGAGTCATCATGTCAGGTAGTCCTGGGGCATGGTCCTAGGGCTCAGGTCGGTTGAAACTGGAGCAGCAGCATGGCCAGGTGGACTGGGGACAGCAAGGAGTCATCATGTCAGGTAGTCCCGGGGCATGGTCCTAGGGCTCAGGTCCTCCGAGAGAGAGAAAGAAAGAAGGAGAGAATTAGACAACGCACACTTAGATTCACACAGGACACCGAATTAGGACAGGAGAAGTACTCCAGATATAACAAACTGACCCTAGCCCCCACACAAACTACTGCAGCATAAATACTGGAGGCTGAGACAGGACACACACACACACACACACACACACACACACACACACACACACACACACACACACACACACACACACACACACACACACACACACACACACACACACACACACGGAAAGAGAGGAGTCTGCTTCAACAGATCCAGCTCAGAGAGGCCCAACTCTCCATCAGCAGACAATTTGAATTTAGAATTTAAAATGAATGTGTGTATGCAACAATTGTTAACTCATTGAATCTTTTCCAGCGAACCCAATTGCATCAAATTGTATCAAACTAAATTGTATCTCATCGGAGCCCATGTGTCTAGCTAGATACGTATCGAATCGTCTTGAAAGGGAAATATTCACATCCTAAGAATATGCATCAGGCATTAAAATTAGGTTCACAAACAATGAGAGGAAAAACCATGAGGATTTTAGGTCTATGAAGACACTCTATATAGATGTTGTGATCTAATTTTAGATCTTCGGGAATTGTATTAATACGCTGTGATATAATTATTCAATTTTTTTTAGCATCTTTAGATTTAGAGCATAAGACAGTTGTTTTGTATGTTTGTCACAGGTGGTATGCAGTATTTAAATAGCAACTAAGATGAGATATATTATTAATATTATTATTTGTAGTTATTTTTTTATCAACACTGTTATTTTTTTTCAGGTGAAGGAATGGCTCTGTCTGACCTGCCAGATGCAGAGAGCACTTGGAGCAGTGGAACCCCCAGGAGCTCCCATGATGAAATCCCAACCGTTGCCCAGCATAGTCTCTACACCTGTTGCACTTCAAAAGGAGAATGTCACACCTGCTGCATCTCCAAAGCCGACTCCAGCTCCAGCTAAACCCCAGAAGGAGGAGATCCCAGTACCTGCGGCTGGCCAACAAGAGATCACTCCACCCACTGTACCTCAGGAGACACCAATTCCCGCTGGAACCCCAGCACCAAATGCAGACAAAAAGGAGGAGACCCCACCACTAGGATCCTCACAACATAAACAAGCTTCACCTGCTCTGGCTGAGAAGGAGAATCAAGAACCTATAATTGTACAGAAACCAGTGGACCAACCAATTCCAGCAACACCCAAAACCAGTGGAGCTGCTACACCTGTACAGCAGCCAGAAAAGCAAACTCCTCCACTGCAACAGCCTGCTTCAAAGGCATCACAACAAGTACAGCCCCAACAAACTCCAAAGCCAGACCTCGAAACTGCTCCCCTAAAGGAGCCAATGACTCCTGCTTCAGAGAAAGAGAAGAAGAACCCAGCACCAGGGTCACCACAGAAGGAATTATCTCCAGCAGTGGCTTCACAGCAGGACAAAACGCCAGTGGACAAATCAACTCCAACCCCTGTCCAACATCCTCCACACCAAGAGACTCCACAACAACAAGAGCAACAACGTCAGCCTCTAACAGCGACACCGAAAAGAGAGCCTGGGAAGCCTCAACAGCTTCCAAAAGGTGGAGCCTCTTATGCAAAATCTGTACCACCACCACAGGCCCAGCCCCCCAAGCAGGAGTCAGGAGGCTTCTTTGGCTTTGGTGGTGCTAAATCTCAGCCTGCTCAGTCAAAGCCTGAAGACTCGGTGTCAGGGAAGATGCTTGGCTTTGGCTCCTCTATCTTCAGCTCTGCATCCACTTTGATCACCTCAGCTGTTCAGGATGAGCACCGCACCACACCTCCAGCTTCCCCCAAGGTGTCTATGACTCCTGCTTCAGTGAAAGAGACCCCAGCAGCAGGCTCGTCACAGAAGAAGGAGGTATCCCCGACAGTGGTTTACCAGCAGGACCAGAAGCCAGTGGACAGACCGACTCCAACACTTGTCCAACAACCTCCACAACAGAAGACTCTACAACAACAAGGACATCCTCCGCAGCCCTCAGCAGAGGCACCAAAATCAGAGCCTGATATATCAATAGTTGAAGCTGCTACAGCAGCAGACACTCAAAATCCGGCAAGCCCAGTGCCTGCTCAGAAGGCTCCACTGGAGAACCGGAGAACATCAGAACCTCATAAACCACCACAGCAGCCCAGCCCTGGGCGTAGGGAGAGTAGTGCCTTCCCAGCCACAAAGCAACCCCCCAAGCAGGAATCAGGAGGCTTATTTGGCTTTGGAGGTCCCAAATCTCAGTCTGCCTCCTCAAAGCCTGAAGAGTCAGTGTCTGGGAAGATGTTTGGCTTTGGCTCGTCCATCTTCAGCTCTGCCTCCACTTTGATAACATCAGTTGTTCAGGACGAGCCCCGGACCACACCGCCAGCTTCTCCCAAGATGTCTGCACTGGCCCAGACCTCCCCCAGATGCCCCCTGCAAAGGAGACCAAACTACCTGCTGCTCAGAAAGCAGAGGAGAAGAAAGCAGCGCATCCCCAGAAGGCCAATGTCCCCCATCAGTACATGCCAAAGTGGACAAACCCCCATCAGCTCCTCCAAAGGGAGCAGCATCCTCCCAACCAGCACCCAAAGCAGGCCAATCTACTTGTCCACTCTGCAAGGTGGAACTCAACAAGGGCTCCAAGGACCCTCCCAACTACAACACCTGCACAGAATGCAAGAACACTGTCTGCAACCTCTGTGGATTTAACCCCATGCCACATGAAACAGTAAGTAAATAGTATATGTTTCATCAAAGTAGTTAGGCTACTTTAAAATAACTGTTGTGCTTTTTTAGAACAATTGGTTAATGATAGTAAGTATACATATACAATGTATATCGTCGCCAGTCTTGTCTTTCATGGGAGGTGTAAGAAAGGATAACAAGATGCTTTGATGGAGTTCTTGTTATTAATATTGTCTTTCCTCAAAAAATATCTAATGTTGGTTTATGATCTTCCTGAAAACCAATTGTAATCTGACAGCATTATCTTTGAGTATCTTGGCAAGGTTTTGACATTCATGTTCATCATCTGCTACTGATCACATTTGACATATTGTTCGGTGCATGACTTTTGTCTGAAGGGGTTTGGAGTCCATCGTGGCTCCCATATTCTACAGAATATGCTAGGGATGTAACATTCACCGAAACGCATCGGCCCCTGATTCCATGTTCAAGATGCAAGTGCATCAGTCCACGGATCCCAAACCAATCCAAATGTAGCATGCATCGTTCAAAAAATAGGTTCTAAAGTTATGAATTCATGGTTCACGAGTATTTTTTGCTCATATTACATTCTTTCTACCGTCGGAAAATATCTCTTATCTTGTAACAACTGATCTTGTTCAGTGTCCAACTGCATGTAAGTGTGTTGACAGTCATTGATCGACAAGTCATTTTGCATGCCAAACAACCCCAGGCAATGTTAGTAGCCTATTTAAACTGCACACTCTGCCCAGCTTTGTTTTGGTTGTTTTACTTTAAACAATCAGTATGGTCATTTTTAGATTTAAACTCAGCAAAAACAGAAACGTCCCCTTTTCAGGACCCTGTCTTTCAAAGATAATTTGTAAAAATCCAAATAACTTCACAGATCGTCATTGTAAAGGGTTTGAACACTGTTTCCCATGCTTGTTCAATGAACCATGAACAATTTATGAACATGCACCTGTGGAACGGTCGTTAATACACTAACAGCTTACAGGCGGTAGGCAATCAAGGTCACCGTTATAAAAACTTAGGACACTAAGAGGCCTTTCTACTGACTCTGAAAAACACCAAAAGAAAGATGCCCAGGGTCCCTGCTCATCTGCGTGAACGTGCCTTAGGCATGCTGCAAGGAGGCATGAGGACTGCAGATGTGGCCAGGGCAATAAATTGCAATGTCGGTACTGTGAGACGCCTAAGACAGTGCTATAGGGAGACAGGACGGAGAGCTGATCATCCTCGCAGTGGCATACCACGTGTAACAACACCTGCACAGGATCGGTATATCCGAACATCACACCTGAGGGGCAGGTACAGGATGGCAACAACAACTGCCCGAGTTACACCAGGAACGCACAATCCCTCCATCAGCGCTCTGACAGTCCTCAATATTCTGAGAGAGGCTGGACTGAGGGCTTGTAGGCCTGTTGTAAGGCAGTTCCTCACCAGACATCACCGGCAACAACGTTGCCTATGTGCAAAAACCCAGCGTCGCTGGACCAGACAGGACTGGCAAAAAGTGGTCTTCACTGACGAGTCGCAGTTTTGTCTCACCAGGGGTGATGGTCGGATTTGCGTTTATCGTCGAAGGAACGAGCGTTACACCAAGGCCCGTACTCTGGAGCGGGATCGATTTGGAGTTGGAGGGTCCGTCATGGTCTGGGACGGTGTGTCACAGCATGATCGGACTGAGCTTGTTGTCATTGCAGGCAATCTCAACGCTGTGCGTTACAGGTAAGACATCCTCCTCCCTCATGTGGTACCCTTCCTGCAGGCTCATCCTGACATGACCCTCCAGCATGACAATGCCTCCAGCCATACTGCTCGTTCTATGCATGATTTCCTGCAAGACAGGAATGTCAGTGTTCTGCCATGGCCAGCAAAGATCCTGGATCTCAATCCCATTGAGCACGTCTGGGAACTGTTGGATCGGAGGGTGAGGGCTAGGGCCATTCCGCCTAGAAATGTCCGGGAACATGCCGGTGCCTTGGTGGAAGAGTGGGGTAACATCTCACAGCAAGAACGGGCAAATCTGGTGCAGCCCATGAGGAGGAGATGCACTGCCGTACTTAATGCAGCTGGTGGCCACACCAGACACTGACTGTTACGTTTGATTTTGACCCCCCCTTTGTTCAGGGACACATTATTCCATTTCTGTTAGTCACATGTCTGTGGAACTTGTTCAGTTTATGTCTCAGTTGTTGATTCTTGTTATGTACATACAAATATTTAACATGTTAACTTTGCTGAATATAAACGCAGTTGACAGAGAGGACATTTCTTTTTTTGCTGAGTTTACATGGTAAAGTTGATAATTTCATAACGAGGCCACCAATCCCTTTTGCAAGGCATGCCCTTAGCGTGAGGAGAAGCTCACTCAGTAAAAACTTCCAAATCAAATCAAATCAAATGTATTTATATAGCCCTTCGTACATCAGCTGATATCTCAAAGTGCTGTACAGAAACCCAGCCTAAAACCCCAAACAGCAAACAATGCAGGTGTAAAAGCACGGTGGCTAGGAAAAACTCCCTAGAAAGGCCAAAACCTAGGAAGAAACCTAGAGAGGAACCAGGCTATGTGGGGTGGCCAGTCCTCTTCTGGCTGTGCCGGGTGGAGATTATAACAGAACATGGCCAAGATGTTCAAATGTTCATAAATGACCAGCATGGTCGAATAATAACAAGGCAGAACAGTTGAAACTGGAGCAGCAGCACAGTCAAGTGGACCGGGGACAGCAAGGAGTCATCATGTCAGGTAGTCCTGGGGCACGGTCCTAGGGCTCAGGTCCTCCGAGAGAGAGAAAGAAAGAAAGAGAGAATTAGAGAGAGCATATGTGGGGTGGCCCGTCCTCTTCTGGCTGTGCCGGGTGGAGATTATAACAGAACATGGCCAAGATGTTCAAATGTTCATAAATGACCAGCATGGTCGAATAATAGGAAGGCAGAACAGTTGAAACTGGAGCAGCAGCATGGCCAGGTGGATTGGGGACAGCAAGGAGTCATCATGTCAGGTAGTCCTGGGGCATGGTCCTAGGGCTCAGGTCGGTTGAAACTGGAGCAGCAGCATGGCCAGGTGGACTGGGGACAGCAAGGAGTCATCATGTCAGGTAGTCCCGGGGCATGGTCCTAGGGCTCAGGTCCTCCGAGAGAGAGAAAGAAAGAAGGAGAGAATTAGACAACGCACACTTAGATTCACACAGGACACCGAATTAGGACAGGAGAAGTACTCCAGATATAACAAACTGACCCTAGCCCCCCGACACAAACTACTGCAGCATAAATACTGGAGGCTGAGACAGGACACACACACACACACACACACACACACACACACACACACACACACACACACACACACACACACACACACACACACACACACACACACACACACACACACACACGGAAAGAGAGGAGTCTGCTTCAACAGATCCAGCTCAGAGAGGCCCAACTCTCCATCAGCAGACAATTTGAATTTAGAATTTAAAATGAATGTGTGTATGCAACAATTGTTAACTCATTGAATCTTTTCCAGCGAACCCAATTGCATCAAATTGTATCAAACTAAATTGTATCTCATCGGAGCCCATGTGTCTAGCTAGATACGTATCGAATCGTCTTGAAAGGGAAATATTCACATCCTAAGAATATGCATCAGGCATTAAAATTAGGTTCACAAACAATGAGAGGAAAAACCATGAGGATTTTAGGTCTATGAAGACACTCTATATAGATGTTGTGATCTAATTTTAGATCTTCGGGAATTGTATTAATACGCTGTGATATAATTATTCAATTTTTTTAGCATCTTTAGATTTAGAGCATAAGACAGTTGTTTTGTATGTTTGTCACAGGTGGTATGCAGTATTTAAATAGCAACTAAGATGAGATATATTATTAATATTATTATTTGTAGTTATTTTTTTATCAACACTGTTATTTTTTTTTCAGGTGAAGGAATGGCTCTGTCTGACCTGCCAGATGCAGAGAGCACTTGGAGCAGTGGAACCCCAGGAGCTCCCATGATGAAATCCCAACCGTTGCCCAGCATAGTCTCTACACCTGTTGCACTTCAAAAGGAGAATGTCACACCTGCTGCATCTCCAAAGCCGACTCCAGCTCCAGCTAAACCCCAGAAGGAGGAGATCCCAGTACCTGCGGCTGGCCAACAAGAGATCACTCCACCCACTGTACCTCAGGAGACACCAATTCCCGCTGGAACCCCAGCACCAAATGCAGACAAAAAGGAGGAGACCCCACCACTAGGATCCTCACAACATAAACAAGCTTCACCTGCTCTGGCTGAGAAGGAGAATCAAGAACCTATAATTGTACAGAAACCAGTGGACCAACCAATTCCAGCAACACCCAAAACCAGTGGAGCTGCTACACCTGTACAGCAGCCAGAAAAGCAAACTCCTCCACTGCAACAGCCTGCTTCAAAGGCATCACAACAAGTACAGCCCCAACAAACTCCAAAGCCAGACCTCGAAACTGCTCCCTAAAGGAGCCAATGACTCCTGCTTCAGAGAAAGAGAAGAAGAACCCAGCACCAGGGTCACCACAGAAGGAATTATCTCCAGCAGTGGCTTCACAGCAGGACAAAACGCCAGTGGACAAATCAACTCCAACCCCTGTCCAACATCCTCCACACCAAGAGACTCCACAACAACAAGAGCAACAACGTCAGCCTCTAACAGCGACACCGAAAAGAGAGCCTGGGAAGCCTCAACAGCTTCCAAAAGGTGGAGCCTCTTATGCAAAATCTGTACCACCACCACAGGCCCAGCCCCCCAAGCAGGAGTCAGGAGGCTTCTTTGGCTTTGGTGGTGCTAAATCTCAGCCTGCTCAGTCAAAGCCTGAAGACTCGGTGTCAGGGAAGATGCTTGGCTTTGGCTCCTCTATCTTCAGCTCTGCATCCACTTTGATCACCTCAGCTGTTCAGGATGAGCACCGCACCACACCTCCAGCTTCCCCCAAGGTGTCTATGACTCCTGCTTCAGTGAAAGAGACCCCAGCAGCAGGCTCGTCACAGAAGAAGGAGGTATCCCCGACAGTGGTTTACCAGCAGGACCAGAAGCCAGTGGACAGACCGACTCCAACACTTGTCCAACAACCTCCACAACAGAAGACTCTACAACAACAAGGACATCCTCCGCAGCCCTCAGCAGAGGCACCAAAATCAGAGCCTGATATATCAATAGTTGAAGCTGCTACAGCAGCAGACACTCAAAATCCGGCAAGCCCAGTGCCTGCTCAGAAGGCTCCACTGGAGAACCGGAGAACATCAGAACCT
This sequence comes from Oncorhynchus keta, assembly GCF_023373465.1. Taxonomy (NCBI): domain Eukaryota; kingdom Metazoa; phylum Chordata; class Actinopteri; order Salmoniformes; family Salmonidae; genus Oncorhynchus; species Oncorhynchus keta. The sequence goes on from NC_068437.1 coordinate 29,459,496, forward strand.
CATAAACCACCACAGCAGCCCAGCCCTGGGCGTAGGGAGAGTAGTGCCTTCCCAGCCACAAAGCAACCCCCCCAAGCAGGAATCAGGAGGCTTATTTGGCTTTGGAGGTCCCAAATCTCAGTCTGCCTCCTCAAAGCCTGAAGAGTCAGTGTCTGGGAAGATGTTTGGCTTTGGCTCGTCCATCTTCAGCTCTGCCTCCACTTTGATAACATCAGTTGTTCAGGACGAGCCCCGGACCACACCGCCAGCTTCTCCCAAGATGTCTGCACTGGCCCAGACCTCCCCCCAAGATGCCCCCTGCAAAGGAGACCAAACTACCTGCTGCTCAGAAAGCAGAGGAGAAGAAAGCAGCGCATCCCCAGAAGGCCAATGTCCCCCCATCAGTACATGCCAAAGTGGACAAACCCCCATCAGCTCCTCCAAAGGGAGCAGCATCCTCCCAACCAGCACCCAAAGCAGGCCAATCTACTTGTCCACTCTGCAAGGTGGAACTCAACAAGGGCTCCAAGGACCCTCCCAACTACAACACCTGCACAGAATGCAAGAACACTGTCTGCAACCTCTGTGGATTTAACCCCATGCCACATGAAACAGTAAGTAAATAGTATATGTTTCATCAAAGTAGTTAGGCTACTTTAAAATAACTGTTGTGCTTTTTTTAGAACAATTGGTTAATGATAGTAAGTATACATATACAATGTATATCGTCGCCAGTCTTGTCTTTCATGGGAGGTGTAAGAAAGGATAACAAGATGCTTTGATGGAGTTCTTGTTATTAATATTGTCTTTCCTCAAAAAATATCTAATGTTGGTTTATGATCTTCCTGAAAACCAATTGTAATCTGACAGCATTATCTTTGAGTATCTTGGCAAGGTTTTGACATTCATGTTCATCATCTGCTACTGATCACATTTGACATATTGTTCGGTGCATGACTTTTGTCTGAAGGGGTTTGGAGTCCATCGTGGCTCCCATATTCTACAGAATATGCTAGGGATGTAACATTCACCGAAACGCATCGGCCCCTGATTCCATGTTCAAGATGCAAGTGCATCAGTCCACGGATCCCAAACCAATCCAAATGTAGCATGCATCGTTCAAAAAATAGGTTCTAAAGTTATGAATTCATGGTTCACGAGTATTTTTGCTCATATTACATTCTTTCTACCGTCGGAAAATATCTCTTATCTTGTAACAACTGATCTTGTTCAGTGTCCAACTGCATGTAAGTGTGTTGACAGTCATTGATCGACAAGTCATTTTGCATGCCAAACAACCCCAGGCAATGTTAGTAGCCTATTTAAACTGCACACTCTGCCCAGCTTTGTTTTGGTTGTTTTACTTTAAACAATCAGTATGGTCATTTTTAGATTTAAACTCAGCAAAAACAGAAACGTCCCCTTTTCAGGACCCTGTCTTTCAAAGATAATTTGTAAAAATCCAAATAACTTCACAGATCGTCATTGTAAAGGGTTTGAACACTGTTTCCCATGCTTGTTCAATGAACCATGAACAATTTATGAACATGCACCTGTGGAACGGTCGTTAATACACTAACAGCTTACAGGCGGTAGGCAATCAAGGTCACCGTTATAAAAACTTAGGACACTAAGAGGCCTTTCTACTGACTCTGAAAAACACCAAAAGAAAGATGCCCAGGGTCCCTGCTCATCTGCGTGAACGTGCCTTAGGCATGCTGCAAGGAGGCATGAGGACTGCAGATGTGGCCAGGGAAATAAATTGCAATGTCGGTACTGTGAGACGCCTAAGACAGTGCTATAGGGAGACAGGACGGAGAGCTGATCATCCTCACAGTGGCATACCACGTGTAACAACACCTGCGCAGGATCGGTATATCCGAACATCACACCTGAGGGGCAGGTACAGGATGGCAACAACAACTGCCCGAGTTACACCAGGAACGCACAATCCCTCCATCAGCGCTCTGACAGTCCTCAATATTCTGAGAGAGGCTGGACTGAGGGCTTGTAGGCCTGTTGTAAGGCAGTTCCTCACCAGACATCACCGGCAACAACGTTGCCTATGTGCAAAAACCCAGCGTCGCTGGACCAGACAGGACTGGCAAAAAGTGGTCTTCGCTGACGAGTCGCAGTTTTGTCTCACCAGGGGTGATGGTCGGATTTGCGTTTATCGTCGAAGGAACGAGCGTTACACCAAGGCCCGTACTCTGGAGCGGGATCGATTTGGAGTTGGAGGGTCCGTCATGGTCTGGGACGGTGTGTCACAGCATGATCGGACTGAGCTTGTTTTCATTGCAGGCAATCTCAACGCTGTGCGTTACAGGGAAGACATCCTCCTCCCTCATGTGGTACCCTTCCTGCAGGCTCATCCTGACATGACCCTCCAGCATGACAATGCCTCCAGCCATACTGCTCGTTCTATGCATGATTTCCTGCAAGACAGGAATGTCAGTGTTCTGCCATGGCCAGCAAAGATCCTGGATCTCAATCCCATTGAGCACGTCTGGGAACTGTTGGATCGGAGGGTGAGGGCTAGGGCCATTCCGCCTAGAAATGTCCGGGAACATGCCGGTGCCTTGGTGGAAGAGTGGGGTAACATCTCACAGCAAGAACGGGCAAATCTGGTGCAGCCCATGAGGAGGAGATGCACTGCCGTACTTAATGCAGCTGGTGGCCACACCAGACACTGACTGTTACGTTTGATTTTGACCCCCCCTTTGTTCAGGGACACATTATTCCATTTCTGTTAGTCACATGTCTGTGGAACTTGTTCAGTTTATGTCTCAGTTGTTGATTCTTGTTATGTACATACAAATATTTAACATGTTAACTTTGCTGAATATAAACGCAGTTGACAGAGAGGACATTTCTTTTTTTTTTGCTGAGTTTACATGGTAAAGTTGATAATTTCATAACGAGGCCACCAATCCCTTTTGCAAGGCATGCCCTTAGCGTGAGGAGAAGCTCACTCAGTAAAAACTTCCAAATCAAATCAAATCAAATGCATTTATATAGCCCTTCGTACATCAGCTGATATCTCAAAGTGCTGTACAGAAACCCAGCCTAAAACCCCAAACAGCAAACAATGCAGGTGTAAAAGCACGGTGGCTAGGAAAAACTCCCTAGAAAGGCCAAAACCTAGGAAGAAACCTAGAGAGGAACCAGGCTATGTGGGGTGGCCAGTCCTCTTCTGGCTGTGCCGGGTGGAGATTATAACAGAACATGGCCAAGATGTTCAAATGTTCATAAATGACCAGCATGGTCGAATAATAACAAGGCAGAACAGTTGAAACTGGAGCAGCAGCACAGTCAAGTGGACCGGGGACAGCAAGGAGTCATCATGTCAGGTAGTCCTGGGGCACGGTCCTAGGGCTCAGGTCCTCCGAGAGAGAGAAAGAAAGAAAGAGAGAATTAGAGAGAGCATATGTGGGGTGGCCCGTCCTCTTCTGGCTGTGCCGGGTGGAGATTATAACAGAACATGGCCAAGATGTTCAAATGTTCATAAATGACCAGCATGGTCGAATAATAGGAAGGCAGAACAGTTGAAACTGGAGCAGCAGCATGGCCAGGTGGATTGGGGACAGCAAGGAGTCATCATGTCAGGTAGTCCTGGGGCATGGTCCTAGGGCTCAGGTCAGTTGAAACTGGAGCAGCAGCATGGCCAGGTGGACTGGGGACAGCAAGGAGTCATCATGTCAGGTAGTCCCGGGGCATGGTCCTAGGGCTCAGGTCCTCCGAGAGAGAGAAAGAAAGAAGGAGAGAATTAGACAACGCACACTTAGATTCACACAGGACACCGAATTAGGACAGGAGAAGTACTCCAGATATAACAAACTGACCCTAGCCCCCGACACAAACTACTGCAGCATAAATACTGGAGGCTGAGACAGGACACACACACACACACACACACACACACACACACACACACACACACACACACACACACACACACACACACACACACACACGGAAAGAGAGGAGTCTGCTTCAACAGATCCAGCTCAGAGAGGCCCAACTCTCCATCAGCAGACAATTTGAATTTAGAATTTAAAATGAATGTGTGTATGCAACAATTGTTAACTCATTGAATCTTTTCCAGCGAACCCAATTGCATCAAATTGTTTCAAACTAAATTGTATCTCATCGGAGCCCATGTGTCTAGCTAGATACGTATCGAATCGTCTTGAAAGGGAAATATTCACATCCTAAGAATATGCATCAGGCATTAAAATTAGGTTCACAAACAATGAGAGGAAAAACCATGAGGATTTTAGGTCTATGAAGACACTCTATATAGATGTTGTGATCTAATTTTAGATCTTGAGGAATTGTATTAATACGCTGTGATATAATTATTCAATTTATTTTAGCATCTTTAGATTTAGAGCATAAGACAGTTGTTTTGTATGTTTGTCACAGGTGGTATGCAGTATTTAAATAGCAACTAAGATGAGATATATTATTAATATTATTATTTGTAGTTATTTTTTTATCAACACTGTTGTTTTTTTCAGGTGAAGGAATGGCTCTGTCTGACCTGCCAGATGCAGAGAGCACTTGGAGCAGTGGAACCCCCAGGAGCTCCCATGATGAAATCCCAACCGTTGCCCAGCATAGTCTCTACACCTGTTGCACTTCAAAAGGAGAATGTCACACCTGCTGCATCTCCAAAGCCGACTCCAGCTCCAGCTAAACCCCAGAAGGAGGAGATCCCAGCACCTGCGGCTGGCCAACAAGAGATCACTCCACCCACTGTACCTCAGGAGACACCAATTCCCGCTGGAACCCCAGCACCAAATGCAGACAAAAAGGAGGAGACCCCACCACTAGGATCCTCACAACATAAACAAGCTTCACCTGCTCTGGCTGAGAAGGAGAATCAAGAACCTATAATTGTACAGAAACCAGTGGACCAACCAATTCCAGCAACACCCAAAACCAGTGGAGCTGCTACACCTGTACAGCAGCCAGAAAAGCAAACTCCTCCACTGCAACAGCCTGCTTCAAAGGCATCACAACAAGTACAGCCCCAACAAACTCCAAAGCCAGACCTCGAAACTGCTCCCCTAAAGGAGCCAATGACTCCTGCTTCAGAGAAAGAGAAGAAGAACCCAGCACCAGGGTCACCACAGAAGGAATTATCTCCAGCAGTGGCTTCACAGCAGGACAAAACGCCAGTGGACAAATCAACTCCAACCCCTGTCCAACATCCTCCACACCAAGAGACTCCACAACAACAAGAGCAACAACGTCAGCCTCTAACAGCGACACCGAAAAGAGAGCCTGGGAAGCCTCAACAGCTTCCAAAAGGTGGAGCCTCTTATGCAAAATCTGTACCACCACCACAGGCCCAGCCCCCCAAGCAGGAGTCAGGAGGCTTCTTTGGCTTTGGTGGTGCTAAATCTCAGCCTGCTCAGTCAAAGCCTGAAGACTCGGTGTCAGGGAAGATGCTTGGCTTTGGCTCCTCTATCTTCAGCTCTGCATCCACTTTGATCACCTCAGCTGTTCAGGATGAGCACCGCACCACACCTCCAGCTTCCCCCAAGGTGTCTATGACTCCTGCTTCAGTGAAAGAGACCCCAGCAGCAGGCTCGTCACAGAAGAAGGAGGTATCCCCGACAGTGGTTTACCAGCAGGACCAGAAGCCAGTGGACAGACCGACTCCAACACTTGTCCAACAACCTCCACAACAGAAGACTCTACAACAACAAGGACATCCTCCGCAGCCCTCAGCAGAGGCACCAAAATCAGAGCCTGATATATCAATAGTTGAAGCTGCTACAGCAGCAGACACTCAAAATCCGGCAAGCCCAGTGCCTGCTCAGAAGGCTCCACTGGAGAACCGGAGAACATCAGAACCTCATAAACCACCACAGCAGCCCAGCCCTGGGCGTAGGGAGAGTAGTGCCTTCCCAGCCACAAAGCAACCCCCCAAGCAGGAATCAGGAGGCTTATTTGGCTTTGGAGGTCCCAAATCTCAGTCTGCCTCCTCAAAGCCTGAAGAGTCAGTGTCTGGGAAGATGTTTGGCTTTGGCTCGTCCATCTTCAGCTCTGCCTCCACTTTGATAACATCAGTTGTTCAGGACGAGCCCCGGACCACACCGCCAGCTTCTCCCAAGATGTCTGCACTGGCCCAGACCTCCCCAAGATGCCCCCTGCAAAGGAGACCAAACTACCTGCTGCTCAGAAAGCAGAGGAGAAGAAAGCAGCGCATCCCCAGAAGGCCAATGTCCCCCATCAGTACATGCCAAAGTGGACAAACCCCCATCAGCTCCTCCAAAGGGAGCAGCATCCTCCCAACCAGCACCCAAAGCAGGCCAATCTACTTGTCCACTCTGCAAGGTGGAACTCAACAAGGGCTCCAAGGACCCTCCCAACTACAACACCTGCACAGAATGCAAGAACACTGTCTGCAACCTCTGTGGATTTAACCCCATGCCACATGAAACAGTAAGTAAATAGTATATGTTTCATCAAAGTAGTTAGGCTACTTTAAAATAACTGTTGTGCTTTTTTAGAACAATTGGTTAATGATAGTAAGTATACATATACAATGTATATCGTCGCCAGTCTTGTCTTTCATGGGAGGTGTAAGAAAGGATAACAAGATGCTTTGATGGAGTTCTTGTTATTAATATTGTCTTTCCTCAAAAAATATCTAATGTTGGTTTATGATCTTCCTGAAAACCAATTGTAATCTGACAGCATTATCTTTGAGTATCTTGGCAAGGTTTTGACATTCATGTTCATCATCTGCTACTGATCACATTTGACATATTGTTCGGTGCATGACTTTTGTCTGAAGGGGTTTGGAGTCCATCGTGGCTCCCATATTCTACAGAATATGCTAGGGATGTAACATTCACCGAAACGCATCGGCCCCTGATTCCATGTTCAAGATGCAAGTGCATCAGTCCACGGATCCCAAACCAATCCAAATGTAGCATGCATCGTTCAAAAAATAGGTTCTAAAGTTATGAATTCATGGTTCACGAGTATTTTTTGCTCATATTACATTCTTTCTACCGTCGGAAAATATCTCTTATCTTGTAACAACTGATCTTGTTCAGTGCCCAACTGCATGTAAGTGTGTTGACAGTCATTGATCGACAAGTCATTTTGCATGCCAAACAACCCCAGGCAATGTTAGTAGCCTATTTAAACTGCACACTCTGCCCAGCTTTGTTTTGGTTGTTTTACTTTAAACAATCAGTATGGTCATTTTTAGATTTAAACTCAGCAAAAACAGAAACGTCCCCTTTTCAGGACCCTGTCTTTCAAAGATAATTTGTAAAAATCCAAATAACTTCACAGATCGTCATTGTAAAGGGTTTGAACACTGTTTCCCATGCTTGTTCAATGAACCATGAACAATTTATGAACATGCACCTGTGGAACGGTCGTTAATACACTAACAGCTTACAGGCGGTAGGCAATCAAGGTCACCGTTATAAAAACTTAGGACACTAAGAGGCCTTTCTACTGACTCTGAAAAACACCAAAAGAAAGATGCCCAGGGTCCCTGCTCATCTGCGTGAACGTGCCTTAGGCATGCTGCAAGGAGGCATGAGGACTGCAGATGTGGCCAGGGAAATAAATTGCAATGTCGGTACTGTGAGACGCCTAAGACAGTGCTATAGGGAGACAGGACGGAGAGCTGATCATCCTCACAGTGGCATACCACGTGTAACAACACCTGCGCAGGATCGGTATATCCGAACATCACACCTGAGGGGCAGGTACAGGATGGCAACAACAACTGCCCGAGTTACACCAGGAACGCACAATCCCTCCATCAGCGCTCTGACAGTCCTCAATATTCTGAGAGAGGCTGGACTGAGGGCTTGTAGGCCTGTTGTAAGGCAGTTCCTCACCAGACATCACCGGCAACAACGTTGCCTATGTGCAAAAACCCAGCGTCGCTGGACCAGACAGGACTGGCAAAAAGTGGTCTTCGCTGACGAGTCGCAGTTTTGTCTCACCAGGGGTGATGGTCGGATTTGCGTTTATCGTCGAAGGAACGAGCGTTACACCAAGGCCCGTACTCTGGAGCGGGATCGATTTGGAGTTGGAGGGTCCGTCATGGTCTGGGACGGTGTGTCACAGCATGATCGGACTGAGCTTGTTTTCATTGCAGGCAATCTCAACGCTGTGCGTTACAGGAAGACATCCTCCTCCCTCATGTGGTACCCTTCCTGCAGGCTCATCCTGACATGACCCTCCAGCATGACAATGCCTCCAGCCATACTGCTCGTTCTATGCATGATTTCCTGCAAGACAGGAATGTCAGTGTTCTGCCATGGCCAGCAAAGATCCTGGATCTCAATCCCATTGAGCACGTCTGGGAACTGTTGGATCGGAGGGTGAGGGCTAGGGCCATTCCGCCTAGAAATGTCCGGGAACATGCCGGTGCCTTGGTGGAAGAGTGGGGTAACATCTCACAGCAAGAACGGGCAAATCTGGTGCAGCCCATGAGGAGGAGATGCACTGCCGTACTTAATGCAGCTGGTGGCCACACCTGTTACTTTTGATTTTGACCCCCCCTTTGTTCAGGGACACATTATTCCATTTCTGTTAGTCACATGTCTGTGGAACTTGTTCAGTTTATGTCTCAGTTGTTGATTCTTGTTATGTACATACAAATATTTACACATGTTAACTTTGCTGAATATAAACGCAGTTGACAGAGAGGACGTTTCTTTTTTTGCTGAGTTTACATGGTAAAGTTGATAATTTCATAACGAGGCCACCAATCCCTTTTGCAAGGCATGCCCTTAGCGTGAGGAGAAGCTCACTCAGTAAAAACTTCCAAATGGTCAAAACCAACTGGTTTTGAGATGGGGGTGAAATCCAAAGTTGTGCTACATATTCATTGGCTTTGCCACAGCAATTCTTTTTTACAGTCAATATTAATACATGACTAGCTCAAACACTTAATCTGCAATAATTCCAAGTTAATCAGTGGGTGATGTTGATTTCAGAACCAAAGTGGAGGGACAAAAAACATATGCTTCATTGCCCCGCTGATAGTGGTAGTGGGGTGGTATATGCCTAGGCTCCCTTATGGTTCAGGTCAGATGCCTTCATAGTACATAGAACATAGATATACAGAATTTAAAAACACTTGCACGCACACACACACACACACACACACATACTCTCCCTCACACACACACACACACACACACACACACACACACACACACACACACACACACACACACACACACACACACACACACACACACACACACACACACACACACACACACACACACACACACACACACACACACACACACACACACACACACACACACACGGAAAGAGAGGAGTCTGCTTCGACAGATCCAGCTCAGAGAGGCCCAACTCTCCATCAGCAGACAATTTGAATTTAGAATTTAAAATGAATGTGTGTATGCAACAATTGTTAACTCATTGAATCTTTTCCAGCGAACCCAATTGCATCAAATTGTATCAAACTAAATTGTATCTCATCGGAGCCCATGTGTCTAGCTAGATACGTATCGAATCGTCTTCAAAGGGAAATATTCACATCCTAAGAATATGCATCAGGCATTAAAATTAGGTTCACAAACAATGAGAGGAAAAACCATGAGGATTTTAGGTCTATGAAGACACTATATAGATGTTGTGATCTAATTTTAGATCTTCAGGAATTGTATTAATACGCTGTGATATAATTATTCCATTTTTTTTAGCATCTTTAGATTTAGAGCATAAGACAGTTGTTTTGTATGTTTGTCACAGGTGGTATGCAGTATTTAAATAGCAACTAAGATGAGATATATTATTAATATTATTATTTGTAGTTATTTTTTTATCAACACTGTTATTTTTTTTTCAGGTGAAGGAATGGCTCTGTCTGACCTGCCAGATGCAGAGAGCACTTGGAGCAGTGGAACCCCAGGAGCTCCCATGATGAAATCCCAACCGTTGCCCAGCATAGTCTCTACACCTGTTGCACTTCAAAAGGAGAATGTCACACCTGCTGCATCTCCAAAGCCGACTCCAGCTCCAGCTAAACCCCAGAAGGAGGAGATCCCAGCACCTGCGGCTGGCCAACAAGAGATCACTCCACCCACTGTACCTCAGGAGACACCAATTCCCGCTGGAACCCCAGCACCAAATGCAGACAAAAAGGAGGAGACCCCACCACTAGGATCCTCACAACATAAACAAGCTTCACCTGCTCTGGCTGAGAAGGAGAATCAAGAACCTATAATTGTACAGAAACCAGTGGACCAACCAATTCCAGCAACACCCAAAACCAGTGGAGCTGCTACACCTGTACAGCAGCCAGAAAAGCAAACTCCTCCACTGCAACAGCCTGCTTCAAAGGCATCACAACAAGTACAGCCCCAACAAACTCCAAAGCCAGACCTCGAAACTGCTCCCTAAAGGAGCCAATGACTCCTGCTTCAGAGAAAGAGAAGAAGAACCCAGCACCAGGGTCACCACAGAAGGAATTATCTCCAGCAGTGGCTTCACAGCAGGACAAAACGCCAGTGGACAAATCAACTCCAACCCCTGTCCAACATCCTCCACACCAAGAGACTCCACAACAACAAGAGCAACAACGTCAGCCTCTAACAGCGACACCGAAAAGAGAGCCTGGGAAGCCTCAACAGCTTCCAAAAGGTGGAGCCTCTTATGCAAAATCTGTACCACCACCACAGGCCCAGCCCCCCAAGCAGGAGTCAGGAGGCTTCTTTGGCTTTGGTGGTGCTAAATCTCAGCCTGCTCAGTCAACGCCTGAAGACTCGGTGTCAGGGAAGATGCTTGGCTTTGGCTCCTCTATCTTCAGCTCTGCATCCACTTTGATCACCTCAGCTGTTCAGGATGAGCACCGCACCACACCTCCAGCTTCCCCCAAGGTGTCTATGACTCCTGCTTCAGTGAAAGAGACCCCAGCAGCAGGCTCGTCACAGAAGAAGGAGGTATCCCCGACAGTGGTTTACCAGCAGGACCAGAAGCCAGTGGACAGACCGACTCCAACACTTGTCCAACAACCTCCACAACAGAAGACTCTACAACAACAAGGACAGCCTCCGCAGCCCTCAGCAGAGGCACCAAAATCAGAGCCTGATATATCAATAGTTGAAGCTGCTACAGCAGCAGACACTCAAAATCCGGCAAGCCCAGTGCCTGCTCAGAAGGCTCCACTGGAGAACCGAAGAACATCAGAACCTCATAAACCACCACAGCAGCCCAGCCCTGGGCGTAGGGAGAGTAGTGCCTTCCCAGCCACAAAGCAACCCCCCAAGCAGGAATCAGGAGGCTTATTTGGCTTTGGAGGTCCCAAATCTCAGTCTGCCTCCTCAAAGCCTGAAGAGTCAGTGTCTGGGAAGATGTTTGGCTTTGGCTCGTCCATCTTCAGCTCTGCCTCCACTTTGATAACATCAGTTGTTCAGGACGAGCCCCGAACCACACCGCCAGCTTCTCCCAAGATGTCTGCACTGGCCCAGACCTCCCCCAAGATGCCCCCTGCAAAGGAGACCAAACTACCTGCTGCTCAGAAAGCAGAGGAGAAGAAAGCAGCGCATCCCCAGAAGGCCAATGTCCCCCCATCATTACATGCCAAAGTGGACAAACCCCCATCAGCTCCTCCAAAGGGAGCAGCATCCTCCCAACCAGCACCCAAAGCAGGCCAATCTACTTGTCCACTCTGCAAGGTGGAACTCAACAAGGGCTCCAAGGACCCTCCCAACTACAACACCTGCACAGAATGCAAGAACACTGTCTGCAACCTCTGTGGATTTAACCCCATGCCACATGAAACAGTAAGTAAATAGTATATGTTTCATCAAAGTAGTTAGGCTACTTTAAAATAACTGTTGTGCTTTTTTTTTAGAACAATTGGTTAATGATAGTAAGTATACATATACAATGTATATCGTCGCCAGTCTTGTCTTTCATGGGAGGTGTAAGAAAGGATAACAAGATGCTTTGATGGAGTTCTTGTTATTAATATTGTCTTTCCTCAAAAAATATCTAATGTTGGTTTATGATCTTCCTGAAAACCAATTGTAATCTGACAGCATTATCTTTGAGTATCTTGGCAAGGTTTTGACATTCATGTTCATCATCTGCTACTGATCACATTTGACATATTGTTCGGTGCATGACTTTTGTCTGAAGGGGTTTGGAGTCCATCGTGGCTCCCATATTCTACAGAATATGCTAGGGATGTAACATTCACCGAAACGCATCGGCCCCTGATTCCATGTTCAAGATGCAAGTGCATCAGTCCACGGATCCCAAACCAATCCAAATGTAGCATGCATCGTTCAAAAAATAGGTTCTAAAGTTATGAATTCATGGTTCACGAGTATTTTTTGCTCATATTACGTTCTTTCTACTGTCGGAAAATATCTCTTATCTTGTAACAACTGATCTTGTTCAGTGTCCAACTGCATGTAAGTGTGTTGACAGTCATTGATCGACAAGTCATTTTGCATGCCAAACAACCCCAGGCAATGTTAGTAGCCTATTTAAACTGCACACTCTGCCCAGCTTTGTTTTGGTTGTTTTACTTTAAACAATCAGTATGGTCATTTTTAGATTTAAACTCAGCAAAAACAGAAACGTCCCCTTTTCAGGACCCTGTCTTTCAAAGATAATTTGTAAAAATCCAAATAACTTCACAGATCGTCATTGTAAAGGGTTTGAACACTGTTTCCCATGCTTGTTCAATGAACCATGAACAATTTATGAACATGCACCTGTGGAACGGTCGTTAATACACTAACAGCTTACAGGCGGTAGGCAATCAAGGTCACCGTTATAAAAACTTAGGACACTAAGAGGCCTTTCTACTGACTCTGAAAAACACCAAAAGAAAGATGCCCAGGGTCCCTGCTCATCTGCGTGAACGTGCCTTAGGCATGCTGCAAGGAGGCATGAGGACTGCAGATGTGGCCAGGGCAATAAATTGCAATGTCGGTACTGTGAGACGCCTAAGACAGTGCTACAGGGAGACAGGACGGAGAGCTGATCATCCTCGCAGTGGCATACCACGTGTAACAACACCTGCGCAGGATCGGTATATCTGAACATCACACCTGAGGGGCAGGTACAGGATGGCAACAACAACTGCCCGAGTTACACCAGGAACGCACAATCCCTCCATCAGCGCTCTGACAGTCCTCAATATTCTGAGAGAGGCTGGACTGAGGGCTTGTAGGCCTGTTGTAAGGCAGTTCCTCACCAGACATCACCGGCAACAACGTTGCCTATGTGCAAAAACCCAGCGTCGCTGGACCAGACAGGACTGGCAAAAAGTGGTCTTCACTGACGAGTCGCAGTTTTGTCTCACCAGGGGTGATGGTCGGATTTGCGTTTATCGTCGAAGGAACGAGCCTTACACCAAGGCCCGTACTCTGGAGCGGGATCGATTTGGAGTTGGAGGGTCCGTCATGGTCTGGGACGGTGTGTCACAGCATGATCGGACTGAGCTTGTTGTCATTGCAGGCAATCTCAACGCTGTGCGTTACAGGGAAGACATCCTCCTCCCTCATGTGGTACCCTTCCTGCAGGCTCATCCTGACATGACCCTCCAGCATGACAATGCCTCCAGCCATACTGCTCGTTCTATGCATGATTTCCTGCAAGACAGGAATGTCAGTGTTCTGCCATGGCCAGCAAAGATCCTGGATCTCAATCCCATTGAGCACGTCTGGGAACTGTTGGATCGGAGGGTGAGGGCTAGGGCCATTCCGCCTAGAAATGTCCGGGAACATGCCGGTGCCTTGGTGGAAGAGTGGGGTAACATCTCACAGCAAGAACGGGCAAATCTGGTGCAGCCCATGAGGAGGAGATGCACTGCCGTACTTAATGCAGCTGGTGGCCACACCAGACACTGACTGTTACGTTTGATTTTGACCCCCCCTTTGTTCAGGGACATATTATTCCATTTATGTTAGTCACATGTCTGTGGAACTTGTTCAGTTTATGTCTCAGTTGTTGATTCTTGTTATGTACATACAAATATTTAACATGTTAACTTTGCTGAATATAAACGCAGTTGACAGAGAGGACATTTCTTTTTTTGCTGAGTTTACATGGTAAAGTTGATAATTTCATAACGAGGCCACCAATCCCTTTTGCAAGGCATGCCCTTAGCGTGAGGAGAAGCTCACTCAGTAAAAACTTCCAAATCAAATCAAATCAAATGTATTTATATAGCCCTTCGTACATCAGCTGATATCTCAAAGTGCTGTACAGAAACCCAGCCTAAAACCCCAAACAGTAAACAATGCAGGTGTAAAAGCACGGTGACTAGGAAAAACTCCCTAGAAAGGCCAAAACCTAGGAAGAAACCTAGAGAGGAACCAGGCTATGTGGGGTGGCCAGTCCTCTTCTGGCTGTGCCGGGTGGAGATTATAACAGAACATGGCCAAGATGTTCAAATGTTCATAAATGACCAGCATGGTCGAATAATAACAAGGCAGAACAGTTGAAACTGGAGCAGCAGCACAGTCAAGTGGACCGGGGACAGCAAGGAGTCATCATGTCAGGTAGTCCTGGGGCACGGTCCTAGGGCTCAGGTCCTCCGAGAGAGAGAAAGAAAGAAAGAGAGAATTAGAGAGAGCATATGTGGGGTGGCCCGTCCTCTTCTGGCTGTGCCGGGTGGAGATTATAACAGAACATGGCCAAGATGTTCAAATGTTCATAAATGACCAGCATGGTCGAATAATAGGAAGGCAGAACAGTTGAAACTGGAGCAGCAGCATGGCCAGGTGGATTGGGGACAGCAAGGAGTCATCATGTCAGGTAGTCCTGGGGCATGGTCCTAGGGCTCAGGTCAGTTGAAACTGGAGCAGCAGCATGGCCAGGTGGACTGGGGACAGCAAGGAGTCATCATGTCAGGTAGTCCCGGGGCATGGTCCTAGGGCTCAGGTCCTCCGAGAGAGAGAAAGAAAGAAGGAGAGAATTAGACAACGCACACTTAGATTCACACAGGACACCGAATTAGGACAGGAGAAGTACTCCAGATATAACAAACTGACCCTAGCCCCCCGACACAAACTACTGCAGCATAAATACTGGAGGCTGAGACAGGACACACACACACACACACACACACACACACGGAAAGAGAGGAGTCTGCTTCAACAGATCCAGCTCAGAGAGGCCCAACTCTCCATCAGCAGACAATTTGAATTTAGAATTTAAAATGAATGTGTGTATGCAACAATTGTTAACTCATTGAATCTTTTCCAGCGAACCCAATTGCATCAAATTGTTTCAAACTAAATTGTATCTCATCGGAGCCCATGTGTCTAGCTAGATACGTATCGAATCGTCTTCAAAGGGAAATATTCACATCCTAAGAATATGCATCAGGCATTAAAATTAGGTTCACAAACAATGAGAGGAAAAACCATGAGGATTTTAGGTCTATGAAGACACTCTATATAGATGTTGTGATCTAATTTTAGATCTTCGGGAATTGTATTAATACGCTGTGATATAATTATTCAATTTTTTTTTAGCATCTTTAGATTTAGAGCATAAGACAGTTGTTTTGTATGTTTGTCACAGGTGGTATGCAGTATTTAAATAGCAACTAAGATGAGATATATTATTAATATTATTATTTGTAGTTATTTTTTTATCAACACTGTTATTTTTTTTTTTCAGGTGAAGGAATGGCTCTGTCTGACCTGCCAGATGCAGAGAGCACTTGGAGCAGTGGAACCCCAGGACCTCCCATGATGAAATCCCAACCGTTGCCCAGCATAGTCTCTACACCTGTTGCACTTCAAAAGGAGAATGTCACACCTGCTGCATCTCCAAAGCCGACTCCAGCTCCAGCTAAACCCCAGAAGGAGGAGATCCCAGTACCTGCGGCTGGCCAACAAGAGATCACTCCACCCACTGTACCTCAGGAGACACCAATTCCCGCTGGAACCCCAGCACCAAATGCAGACAAAAAGGAGGAGACCCCACCACTAGGATCCTCACAAAATAAACAAGCTTCACCTGCTCTGGCTGAGAAGGAGAATCAAGAACCTACAATTGTACAGAAAGCAGAGGAGAAGAAAGCAGCGCATCCCCAGAAGGCCAATGTCCCCCCATCAGTACATGCCAAAGTGGACAAACCCCCATCAGCTCCTCCAAAGGGAGCAGCATCCTCCCAACCAGCACCCAAAGCAGGCCAATCTACTTGTCCACTCTGCAAGGTTGAACTCAACAAGGGCTCCAAGGACCCTCCCAACTACAACACCTGCACAGAATGCAAGAACACTGTCTGCAACCTCTGTGGATTTAACCCCATGACACATGAAACAGAGGTAAGACTGGAAAATATGTTAATTACATTTGATTATATGTGTATTTCGCAGACTCATATTTGCTATGCATGCTTAAAAGGACTCTGTCATAGAATATGCCATATTCTCTGTAGTCCCCAATACCATGTTGAGCAGGTGTAATTATTCAGAAGATGTTAACCCCATAGGCACGTAGCAGAGGCAATGACTGATGAAGGTTGATCGCAATTTGTTCACTAAACTGTTGTATTATCCATCCTTAGACTCGTTATGTTGCTTGTCTAGAGAAAACAGGTCTTATTGTCTTGAATGGGTTTTAGCTCAAACAAGATACAGACTATTCAGATTTCCAACATAGGTTTTTTATTGTCTTACATTGAATGAAAATTAGTCAGAGGTTGTAGCACATTGTTAGATATTGTACCCTTTTCTTGTGCTTTTCTTGTGCAGTGATAACACACTGGGCATAGACTTCAATTGAACATTTATCACACGTTGGTTCAATGTGGAAACAGCATTGATTCAACGACTGCGTGCCCAGTCGGAAGTCATTTGTGAGGCTGTAGTCTACTCAATCTCTTGTTTCCTGATATTGTGACTCAGTAACAGTGTAGGTCACTACAAGGTATTTGTGGTGATTTCATCTGCAAATGTCTAATAATAGCAGGCCTGTTCAGACCGCTCACAGCAGTTCACCCAGCTGCTGGGTACTGATGGAGGGATGGAGGCCTTCAGGGCTAGGGCTGGAAACATGAATGCTATCTGCTCTGTAAAGTCAACCTACATAATAACAGCCCATAATCCACCCTGTGTTCTCAGTGCTGCTGTGTTTCACTCAATACTTACTTTAGTAATGGGAGTCTGAAAGGATCAAGCTACATGTAACTGCCAAAATAAAGGAAACACTTGAGTAAATGAAGGATACAAAGTAAACAACAAGAAGTACATGGACATCCCTTAAAGTTAGTGGATTCTATTTCAGCCACACCTGTTGTTGACAAGTTTATAAATTCAAGCACACCGCCATGAAATCTCTATAGACAAACATTGGCAGTAGAATGGCCTTACTGAAGAGCTCAGCGACTTTCACCATGGCAGCCTCATAGGATGCCACCTTTCCAACAAGTCAACTCATAAAAGTTTGGCCCTGCTAGAGCCTTTTCGATCAACTGTAAGTGCTATTACTGTGAAGTGCCACCATCTAGGAGCAAAAACGGCTCAGCCGCAAAGTGGTATGCCACACATGCTCACAGAATGGGACCGGCGGGTACTGTAGTGCGTAAAAATTGTCTGTCCTCGGTTGCAACACTCACTATTGAGCTGCACATTTCCTCTGGAAGCAACGTCAGCCCAAGGACTGTTCGTCTGGAGTTTCATGAAATGGGTTTCCATGGCCGAGCAGCCGCACACAAGCCTAAGATCACCATGTGTGATGCCATGTGTCAGCTGGAGTGGTATAAAGCTCGCCGCCATTGGACACTGGAGCAGTGGAAATTCGTTCTCTGGAGTGAGGAATCACGCTTCACCATCTGGCAGTCTGATGGACGAATCTGGGATTGGCGGATGCCAGGATAAAGCTACCTGCCACAATGCATAGTGTCAGCTGGAAAGTTTGGTGGAGAAGGAATAATGGTCTGGGGCTGTTTTTCATGGTTCTGGCTAGGCCCTTAGTTTCATTGAAGGGGCATTTCTATGTTACAGCATACAATGACATTCTAGACGATTCTGTGCTTCCAACTTTGTGGCAACAGTTTGGTGAAGGCCCTTTCCTGTTTCAGCATGACAATGCCCCCGTCCACAAAGCAAGGTCCATACAGAAATGGTTTGTTGAGATTGCTGTGGAAGAACTTGACTGGCCTGCACAGAGACCTGACCTCAACCCCATTGAACACATTTGGAATGAATTGGAACGCAGACTGCGAGCCAGGCCTAATTGCCCAACATCAGTGCCGACCTCACTAGTGCCGACCTCACGTAGCAATGTTCCAACATCTAGTGGAAGCCTTCCCAGAAGAGTGGAGGATGTTATAGCAGCAAAGGGGGGACCAACTCCATATTAATGCCCATGATTTTGGAATGAGATGTTCGACGAGCATGTGTCCACATACTTTTGGCCATGTATATTGTATATTGTGTATACTGCTCATTATTTTGGCTACCATATCTAAAAGAAAGAGATCTCAGTGACTTTGAAAGAGTGGTCTCAAATGAGCATAGTATTTCCAGATTTCTATAAAATATGACCTATACTTATTTACAATATGAGCAAAATAGTTTTCCTTCCAAATTTGTTTTATTAAGTATGTTAAAATGCAGCTCTTCTGTGTTGGAATGGTGTGGACGTTCCCCAACAACAGAGTGGTGTGGGCATATACCATTCAAAAAAAATATTCATGTGAGTAGGCTGCTGATTGGCCAGCTCATTCTTGTCTAGACTGCTGATTGGCCAGCTCATCCTCCTCTAGACTGCTGATTGGCCAGCTCATCTTCCTCTAGACTGCTGATTGGCCAGCTCATTCTCCTCAGGAGTATCACATAATATTCTATGAGGAAATAGCAAGCATTTTTTAAACTGTCTGTTTGACATACACGTTTGAGGTGGGTTTTTTAAAGTGTTTTTTCTCCAATGAATGCTTTGGCGACAAATACGAGTATAGGATGAGTCAACAACATTATTTGGGTATTTATTTAACGTAATATTAACCTTTATAAGGGAGATTTTCACTGGACAGTGATTGGCACCCGTTCCAGCCAATAACAGACTTGTGTATAAAAAAACTACTGACAACATAATAAAATGTGCTGCCAAGTTCATTCTCCCTCCGGGCCAGAACAGTTTAGAGGTGACAAAATATAGCATTTTTACCTCCTGCCCTTTGACATGTTTTGAGAGACTGAGATGGATTTTAAAGCATGAGACCTCTATAGATGAGCGACTGAGCCCTGCATTGGAAATGTGTGGCGAGATTGCCTGGATTGCCTGGAGAGCTGCCCAGATTATGCATTAGCACTGAGGTCTAAGTGCAATGGCTCTATGTAACCTTTATGAATAGAATTTATTGTTTGAGTGTCCTCAAACAGTATTTAAACGATTCTCTAATGTCGGACAGCTGCCTGCCGCTTCCTGGGACATCCCTCTCATGGTAAGGTCTCAGTGGATGTGACATAATGTCTCAGCCTTGGCGTTCCGGCAGCAATAAAACTTTATGAAAGTGATTGAGAGTTGTGCAACAGCATTAGTGAGATGGGATATGCTGCTGTGGCTGGCTGGGGACTTTCCAGCCTCCATGAGAGATGGCAGGGCCCTGTAATATGCCAATAAACAGAGGTGAGCTGTAATAATTCCAACACAACACAGCAGCCTGCAGCAGCAGCACGTGTCCCATGCAGTCATCACTGGCTCGCTGCACTTCAACAGTTCTCTTTAATTCATTTGGCTTAGAGCCCCACACGTGTGTTGCCTGCTAATAGTGGTGCATTGGCTTTCTGTCACCAACACACTGACACGGGCTAGCTAAGGGCTGGGACGTTGGGTGCTGCCCTCACTTCGGTCACCTCTGGGTTAACTAAAGTATGCTAGTGTTAATTAGGGAACTCCCTATTTCCAGGCAGGTAATGAAGAGTAGTTACATTACAGCTTCCATTACAGTGTTTCTCATTGGTTGTTTATTCTCAGGTGTGTGAGCATGCGTGATTGAAAGACTGGGTCAAACCCCAACATGAGTGAATATGAATAAAGTGACTCGGTCTATTAAAAAGTGGTCAGATGAAGCAGATGCTAAACAACAGGACTGTTTTGCTATCAGACTGGGACATGTTCCGTGATTCTTCCGATGGCATTGAGGAGTACACCACATCAGTCACTGGATTTATCAATAAGTGCATCGAGGACGTCGTCCCCACAGTAACTGTACGTACTGTACATACCCCAACCAGAAGCCATGGATTACAGGCAATATTCGCACTGAGCTAAAGGGCAGAGCTGCCGTTTTCAAGGTGCTGACGTGATTAAAACCTTTAAACAGGTCAACATACACAAAGCTGCGTGGCCAGATGGATTACCAGGACGTGTGCTCCAGGCATGTGCTGACCAACTGGTAGGTGTCATCACTGGCAGTTTCAACATTTCCCTGATTGAGTCTGTAATACAAACATGCTTCAAGCAGACCACCAAGGTCCCTGTGCCCAAGAACACAAAAGCAACCTGCCTAAATGACTACAGATGCGTATTACTCACGTCCGTAGCCATGAAGTGCTTTGAAAGGTTGGTAATGGCTCACATCAACACCATTATCCCAGAAACCCTAGACCCACTCCAATTTGCATACTGTCCAAACAGATCCACAGATGATGCCATTTCTATTGCACTCCACACTGCCCTTTCCCACCTGGACAAAAGGAACACTTATGTGAGAATGCTATTCGTTGACTACAGCTCAGCGTTCAACACCATAGTACCCTCAAAGTTCATCAAGCTAAGGATCCTGGGACTAAACACCTCCCTCTGCAACTGGATCCTGCTCTTCCTGACGGGCCG
The DNA here is from genome assembly GCF_023373465.1 of Oncorhynchus keta. Taxonomy (NCBI): domain Eukaryota; kingdom Metazoa; phylum Chordata; class Actinopteri; order Salmoniformes; family Salmonidae; genus Oncorhynchus; species Oncorhynchus keta. Next base: position 29,480,316 of record NC_068437.1, read on the forward strand.
CCCCCAGGTGGTGAGGGTAGGTAGCAACACATCTGCCACGCTGATCCTCAACACTGGAGCTCCCCATGGGTGTTTGCTCAGTCCCCTCCTGTACTCCCTGTTCACCCACGACTGCATGGCCAGGCATGACTCCAACACCATCATTACGTTTGCAGACGGCACAACAGTGGTAGGCCTGATCACCGATAACGACGAGACAGCCTATAGGGAGGAAGTCAGAGACCTGGCCGGGTGGTGCCAGAATAACAACATATCTCTGAACGTAACCAAGACTAAGGAGATTATTGTGGACTACAGGAAAAGGAGGACCGAGCACGCCCCCATTCTCATCGACGGGGCTGTAGTGGAGCAGGTTGAGAGCTTCAAGTTCCTTGGTGTCCACATCACCAACAAACTAGAATGGTCCAAACACACCATGACAGTCGTGAAGAGGGGACGACAAAGCCTATTCCCCATCAGGAAACTAAAAATGATTTGGCATGGGTCCTGAGATCCTCAAAAGGTTCTACAGCTGCAACATCGAGAGCATCACTACCTGGTACGGCAATTGCTCGGCCTCTGACCGCAAGGCACTACAGAGGGTAGTGTGTACGGCCCAGTACATCACTGGGGCTAAGCTGCCTGCCATCCAGGACCTCTACACCAGACGGTGTCAGAGGAAGGCCCTCAAAATTTTCAAAGACCCCAGCCACCCAAGTCATACTGTTCTCTCTACCACCGCATGGCAAGTGGTACCGAAGTGCCAAGTCTAGGACAAAAAGGCTTCTCAAAAGTTTTTACCCCCAAGCCATAAGACTCCTGAACAGGTAATCAAATGGCTACCCGGTCTATTTGCATTGTGTGCCTCCCCCTACCCCTCTTTTACGCTACTGCTACTCTCTGTTCATCATATATGCATAGTCACTTTAACCATAACTACATGTTATGCCTCAATCAGCCTGACTAACCGGTGTCTGTATGTAGCCTCGCTACTTTTATAGCCTCGCTACTGTATATCACCTGTCTTTTTACTATTGTTTTATTTCTTTACCTACCTATTGTTGACCTTTTTTCCACTATTGGTTAGAGCCTGTAAGTAAGCATTTCACTGTAAGATGTTTTATTCAGCGCACGTGGCAAACACTTTGATTTAAAGGATAATGAGGTATTGTTTTTTGGGATTCCTCATATTATAGCCATATCATTTAAAAAATGATAAATAGTCTCCACATGGGGGTATGGCACTGCTCTGATGTCAGTGTTCGTACAGTGGGCTAGCTAGCCGATTCACAAGCGTTCCAATGTAATAACATGTCATTTCTCAGACCTCTCTTAGTCACACAACTGGAGGCCTTTTCTAAAGGTCATCTTTTGATGCTAATGCCGTTTTAATGAGATGCCGGGTTATTTCGCACTAACCTCCACAGGCTGGACCAAAATACCACCAGATTAAACCTGAAAGCAGTTTGCATTTAATGGAAACTCAAAGTTGCTGCTGCATTATTGATTTTTTATGTCTGCAGCCCATTTAATATTGTTTTGTAATGGTTGCATTTTAGGTAATAGATGATCATCAGTAATTGTCAGTATTTGTTGCAAGTGACGTACTGAATTAGCCACATACAGTATTAGTATTTGTGTGCTACTTGGTAGCCTGTTCCCTCATGTCCCTGGATATTGAATCTCACTAACAGGGCTATGAGAGTAGACCTCTGTGATACTGTGGATATTTACGACAAGGCTCAGCCTAACTCACACATCATAATGGAGAAATAATTCTTCATCTGATCGACTTTCCTCTTACATAAACGACTTTGCTTCTTGTGTCTTTCATGCACAGAAGACAATTCAGCCTGAGGTAGAGGTTGGGAGAGGGGATACACAGACAATGCTTACTTAGTACCTCATCAACATGCCTGTGTGAAGGCAGAGTGGCATAAATTGCTTGGCCTTAACATTGATGGCTGGGAATTTGTGTAACTGCAGGGGCAGCTGACATCCACATTGTCATAAGATTTTTTTTAAACCTTTATTTAAGTAGGCAAGTCAGTTAAGAACAAATTATTATTTACAATGACGGCCTACCCAGGCCAAACCCTACCCCGGCCAAACCCTAATCTGGACGACGCTGGGCCAATTGTGCACCGCTCTATGGGACTCCCAATCACGGACGGTTGTGATACAGCGTGGAATCGAACCAGGGCCTTTCGTGATGGCTCTAGCACTGAGATGCAGTGCGTTAGACCGCTGCGCTACTCAGGAGCAATACTGCATTGTGCTTTTCTTGAGCTTCAGATCTTTCCCTGCTTTATTATAGTATTTTTTTTCTTCGAATTGACAGATGCTGTCAAAGCCTTTTTATCCTCTACAGAAGAGTAAAAAGCTGTGTTATGGTTGGAGAGGAGAGGGGGATGGGGAGGCGTGGGAACAAGAGGGGGCAAACACCCTCAGCAAGTCTGTCCATTTCCCTTCCTCTCTCTCTTTCTACTCCAGCTGGTCTTCTCAAAAGCCTGAGTGGATGTTTTCTGTTATCTAAGACACACGTGTTCCCTCCATGGGTCTGTTTACAGCTGTTTTCTATTAGACCACTACTACCTAGTTATAATGTTCCATACAGGGTTATAATGAGCATGGCCCAGGACGTATTGCTGGTTGGCAGTCTCATAGTTGCTACAGATGTGCTGGCACCACCATTAGCCTTTGTATAAAATGTCAGTACTATAATTTTTTATTGGAAAAAAGGACTTCCAAATATGTAAACAACAACAGCAATCTGTCATTCATGGTATCGCGACTCATCATAAACTATAGCCCTATCTGTAGGGAGCAATCACCACACCCACCTCCAAGGTTATGAAGCAAGGTTTTTAGCTTTAACTGTGGTACATTTTCTCTACTCTCTGCTAGGCCTGTGTAAATGTGTAGGTCCTGCCCTGGCCCAGGCTGTTGCTGTGGTGATACGGAGAAACCCCTTGGTGCACCGAGTGACGGTGTTAAAAATAGTCCCTCAGAGGCCAGACCAAACACAGCTTACCTGCTACCGCCTCCCTCCTTTCAACCCTTCTTCACAGGCTGTGTGTTTCACAGGGTTCTAGCCACTCTTTTATCTACGTTTTTAACCATTGCAATTTTTTTGCAGCGTGTTTGTATTGAAGATCAAGACTTCCAATATTATTTTATTTTTTACTTCTGAGGCTGAATGTTTCAAGTGATAATCTGCAGAGCAAGCTGGTTTAAATGTGCAATCTTACTCATGTCTTGGACCAGGTCTTCCCTGTAAAATAAGGTTTATGTCAATGAGACTAACCTTGATAGGCTACAGTTAGGGCTATGTAGGATTTCAACACTGCTGTACTTTCTACCTCAATTGATTCAGACTAAAATATGAGTTATTATAGGCCAGTTGATGGGTGTGTTGTGCTTAGGAGCAGTTCCTAGCTGTGACGTGCAACCCTCAAGCAATAATATTCCTTCAAAATGGGAGAGTGGTGCGGCTTGCTATTTTGACAGTGGGCTTGGCTGTCAGTTGGAGGAGAGGGAATCTCCCCCTAGAGACCTGTCCCCATTAATGCACTCATAGTGCATCTCTCTTTCTTTCTCTCGCCGTCTCCGCTCTCTATTAATCTTTCTATCTAGTCTATCAATCTTTTCTACCTTTACCCCTCTATCTCTCTCTCCCTCTCTCGTTCTCCCCCTCTCTCCCTCTCTCATTCTCTCTCTCTCCCTCTCTCATTCTCCCCCTCTCTCCCTCTCTCGTTCTCCCCCTCTCTCCCTCTCTCGTTCTCCCCCTCTCTCCCTCTCTCGTTCTCCCCCTCTCTCCCTCTCTCGTTCTCCCCCTCTCTCCCTCTCTCGTTCTCCCCCTCTCTCCCTCGCTGTCTACCCGTCTTCAAAGGAACGTTTGTTGACGTGTCATCTGTCAGATTTGAGAGAGAAAGCTCTTCGTCTTCAGAATGAAGCACTCTGCTTATGGCAGATTAGTGGGTCAACACTCTCTATTATCAGAGGGCCAGATTGATGAGGAATGTGAGCACTGCAGGGGCTGCTGAAAGCACACTATATTAGCCAGCTACAGGCGTTGCCAAAGGCAGCTGCCAGGCAATCAATAAGGAACTTACAAGCATGAGCTTCTGCAAGAATAGAGGTTCTCTGACAACCTGAAATGTACAGCCTCAAACACAACCCACCGGCCTTTTGTTCAAGTCACCTCACAGATGGCATGATATCAGATGTAAATCTCCAGTATTTTTGTATGCCCTTTGCCAGGGGACTTGGTTGGCACACTGTGTGCTTCTTAACAGAGTAATGCAACCAAGCTATTGATATTGTTGTGATAATGCTGACAAGTTTAAAAAAAATAGTATATGCTTGGTTACAGCAGCAGTGTGTTGGTTTATAGGCTCTCTGGTTTACAGGCGTACATGTATACAGGCTCTCTGGTTTACAGGCTTACAGGTTTACAGGCTCTCTGGTTTACAGGCTTACAGGTTTACAGGCTCTCTGGTTTACAGGCTTACAGGTTTACAGGCTCTCTGGTTTACAGGCTTACAGGTTTACAGGCTCTCTGGTTTACAGGCTTACAGGTTTACAGGCTCTCTGGTTTACAGGCTTACATGTATACAGGCTCTCTGGTTTACAGGCTTACAGGTTTACAGGCTCTCTGGTTTACAGGCTTACAGGTTTACAGGCTCTCTGGTTTACAGGCTTACAGGTTTACAGGCTCTCTGGTTTACAGGCTTACAGGTTTACAGGCTCTCTGGTTTACAGGCTTACAGGTTTACAGGCTCTCTGGTTTACAGGCTTACAGGTTTACAGGCTCTCTGGTTTACAGGCTTACAGGTTTACAGGCTCTCTGGTTTACAGGCTTACATGTATACAGGCTCTCTGGTTTACAGGCTTACAGGTTTACAGGCTCTCTGGTTTACAGGCTTACAGGTTTACAGGCTCTCTGGTTTACAGGCTTACAGGTTTACAGGCTCTCTGGTTTACAGGCTTACATGTATACATGCTCTCTGGTTTACAGGCTTACAGGTTTACAGGCTCCCTGGTTTACAGGCTTACAGGTTTACAGGCTCTCTGGTTTACATTTACATTTACATTTAAGTCATTTAGCAGACGCTCTTATCCAGAGCGACTTACAAATTGGTGCATACACCTAATGACATCCAGTGGAACAGCCACTTGCATCTAAATCTTTTTTTTGGGGGAGAAGGATTACTTACCCTTACTTACCCTATCCTAGGTATTCCTTGAAGAGGTGGGGTTTCAGGTGTCTCCGGAAGGTGGTGATTGACTCCGCTGTCCTGGCGTCGTGAGGGAGTTTGTTCCACCATTGGGGGCCAGAGCAGCGAACAGTTTTGACTGGGCTGAGCGGGAACTGTACTTCCTCAGTGGTAGGGAGGCGAGCAGGCCAGAGGTGGATGAACGCAGTGCCCTTGTTTGGGTGTAGGGCCTGATCAGAGCCTGGAGGTACTGAGGTGCCGTTCCCCTCACAGCTCCGTAGGCAAGCACCATGGTCTTGTAGCGGATGTGAGCTTCAACTGGAAGCCAGTGGAGAGAGCGGAGGAGCGGGGTGACGTGAGAGAACTTGGGAAGGTTGAACACCAGACGGGCTGCGGCGTTCTGGATGAGTTGTAGGGGTTTAATGGCACAGGCAGGGAGCCCAGCCAACAGCGAGTTGCAGTAATCAAGACGGGAGATGACAAGTGCCTGGATTAGGACCTGCGCCGCTTCCTGTGTGAGGCAGGGTCGTACTCTGCGGATGTTGTAGAGCATGAACCTACAGGAACGGGACACCGCCTTGATGTTAGTTGAGAACGTCAGGGTGTTGTCCAGGATCACACCAAGGTTCTTAGCGCTCTGGGAGGAGGACACAATGGAGTTGTCAACCGTGATGGCGAGATCATGGAACGGGCAGTCCTTCCCGGGAGGAAGAGGAGCTCCGTCTTGCTGAGGTTCAGCTTGAGGTGGTGATCCGTCATCCACACTGATATGTCTGCCAGACATGCAGAGATGCGATTCGCCACCTGGTCATCAGAAGGGGGAAAGGAGAAGATTAATTGTGTGTCGTCTGCATAGCAATGATAGGAGAGACCATGTGAGGTTATGACAGAGCCAAGTGACTTGGTGTATAGCGAGAATAAGAGAGGGCCTAGAACAGAGCCCTGGGGGACACCAGTGGTGAGAGCGCGTGGTGAGGAGACAGATTCTCGCCACGCCACCTGGTAGGAGCGACCTGTCAGGTAGGACGCAATCCAAGCGTGGGCCGCGCCGGAGATGCCCAACTCGGAGAGGGTGGAGAGGAGGATCTGATGGTTCACAGTATCGAAGGCAGCCGATAGGTCTAGAAGGATGAGAGCAGAGGAGAGAGAGTTAGCTTTAGCAGTGCGGAGCGCCTCCGTGATACAGAGAAGAGCAGTCTCAGTTGAATGACTAGTCTTGAAACCTGACTGATTTGGATCAAGAAGGTCATTCTGAGAGAGATAGCGGTAGAGCTGGCCAAGGACGGCACGCTCAAGAGTTTTGGAGAGAAAAGAGAGAAGGGATACTGGTCTGTAGTTGTTGACATCGGAGGGATCGAGTGTAGGTTTTTTCAGAAGGGGTGCAACTCTCGCTCTCTTGAAGACGGGAGGGACGTAGCCAGCGGTCAGGGATGAGTTGATGAGCGAGGTGAGGTAAGGGAGAAGGTCTCCGGAAATGGTCTGGAGAAGAGAGGAGGGGATAGGGTCAAGCGGGCAGGTTGTTGGGCGGCCGGCCGTCACAAGACGCAAGATTTCATCTGGAGAGAGAGGGGAGAAAGAGGTCAGAGCATAGGGTAGGGCAGTGTGAGCAGAACCAGCGGTGTCGTTTGACTTAGCAAACGAGGATCGGATGTCGTCGACCTTCTTCTTTTCAAAGTGGTTGACGAAGTCATCTGCAGAGAGGGAGGAGGGGGGAGGATTCAGGAGGGAGGAGAAGGTGGCAAAGAGCTTCCTAGGGTTAGAGGCAGATGCTTGGAATTTAGAATGGTAGAAAGTGGCTTTAGCAGCAGAGACAGAGGAGGAAAATGTAGAGAGGAGGGAGTGAAAGGATGCCAGGTCCGCAGGGAGGCGAGTTTTCCTCCATTTCCGCTCGGCTGCCCGGAGCCCTGTTCAGGTTTACAGGCTCTCTGGTTTCAGTTTTGTTATCAAGAGAATTATTTGCTGCTTTGCACACCTGAGTTATTTGATATCATTGACTATGCTGTAGTTGAATAAGATTGATGTGGGGGGGGGGTGTAGAATTGTGTGGCTTTTTCTCTGAGACGTGCTATCACATTGCATCTACATTGAACAAAAATATAAACACAGCATGTTGGTCCCATGTTTTCCATATGCACAAAAGCTTATTTCTATCACATTTTGTGCACAAATGTCTTTACACCCCTGTTAGTGGGCATTTCTCCTTTGCCAAGATAATCCATTCACCTGACAGGTGTGGCATATCAAGAAGCTTATTAAACAGCATGATCATTACACAGGTGCAACCCCTCTTTTACACTGCTGCTACTCTCTGTTTATCATATATGCATAGTCACTTTAACTATACATTCATGTACATACAACCTCAATTGGCCCGGCCAACCAGTGCCCCGCACATTGGCTAACTGGGCTGCATTGTGTCTCGCCACCCACCACCCACCATCCCCTCTTTTACGCTACTGCTACTCTCTGTTCATCATATATACGTAGTCACTTTAACCATATCTACATGTACATTCTACCTCAATCAGCCCGACTAACCGGTGCCCGTATGTAGCCTCGCTACTGTTATAGCCTCGCTACTGTATATAGCCTCGCTACTGTTATTTTTCGCTGTCTTCTTACTGTTGTTTTTATTTCTATACTTACCTATCGCTCACCTAATACCTTTTTTGCACTGTTGGTTAGAGCCTGTAAGTAAGCATTTCACTGTAATACTGAAGGATTGTCACTTGTACTCATGCTTGGGTTAATTCATCTGTATGGGCAATGAACCATAATACATTATGCTCACATGCAACATATACTGTACAATACACTGACAAATACCTGTTGTATTCGGCGCACGTGACAAATAAACTTTGATTGGATTTGATTTTAATAAAAGGCCACTATAAAATGTGCAGTTTTGTCACACAATACAATGCTACAGATGTCTCAAGTTTTGAGGGATGTGCAATTGGCATGCTGATTGCAGGAATGTCCACCAGAGCTGTTGAAAGAGAATTTCATGTTAATTTCTCTACCATAAGCCAACTCCAACAATGTTTTATAGAATTTGGCAGTGTGTCCAACCGGCCTCACAACCGCAGACCACTTGTATGGCGTTGTGTGAGTGAGCGGTTTGCTGATGTCAACATTGTGAACAGAGTGCTCTATGGTAAAGGTGGGGTTATGGTATGGGCAGTCATGGGCAACAAACCCAATTGTATTTTATCGATGGCAGTTTGAATGCACAAAACTACCGTGACGAGTTCCTGAGACCCTTTGTGAGGCCCATTTTGTTTCGGTGTCTGTGACCAACAGATGTATATATGTATTCCCAGTCATGTGAAATCCATAGATTAGGGCCTAATGAATGTATTTCAATTGACTGATTTCCTCATATGAACTGTAACTCAGTATAATCTATGAAATTGTTGCATCTTGCGTTAATGTTTTTGTTCAGTATAGAATAATAAAAGAGTGTGTGATTTAGTTTAGAGCTCAGCAGATATACGGTGGTGGTGTTGTAGCTCTGGTATGGTGTCCCTGTGTGTCAGCATTGCATCTTCATAAGAGCTGTCACTGTGAAGGCCTTGTTAATCCAGCTCTGAGACTAATCACAGTCAATGCCTGCATCCCCTGCTCCCCCTGCACAGCTCCCCTGTTCCCCCTGTTCTCAGCACAGAGCTCCTGCTCAAACATATTTAATTAAAGGAATTGATGATGGTTGGCCCAGGACTCAAAGGTCTCTGCTCGAGTGGAAACCTAGTAACAGCCATATCATTACAAGGTTGACCTCTGGAAATATTATGTCTTCGACTCTGACACACATGTAGCGTGATCCTTCTAGACTTCCATTAGTATGTGTTGACATTATGTGCTGCCGAAGTGTTTGTGAAATTGTAGTTGAAAAGCATTACAACTTTATCTCGTTTTACAGATATAAGTCATAGAATGTATGCACACATGACTGTAAGTCGCTTTGGATAAAAGCGTCTGCTAAATGGCATATATTATTATTATTATTATTATTAATATTTTGGAGGCTTCAGTTTGGACTGAGGCCAGTATGCCACCTGGAGAGATGTGAGAGACTGGTCCATATTTAGCCAGGGAGAGGGACTGGGGGACAGGGTAGTGTAGAGAGAGGACAGGGACAGGGGGAAAGGGTACTGCAGAGAGAGGAGAAGGATTTGTATACAGGGTACTGTAGATATGCTGTTCAGGTACACAGAGTGAGCTGTTGTTTCATCTTCCTCCACTATTTCCCCCACCACCCCTCCCAAGTGTGTCCTGTCACAAAGCAACAAGAGGTGAATGTAGAAGAAAACAGAAAATTGAACCTTATCTGTTTTTAATGAGTTATGCAAATGAGTTTGTGGTGTAGTTCATTTACAAACCAAGGACATTTTAATCTGAGATGTACTTTTGTGGCGGGGGGATAAAATGATTAAGCATAACATGATGATTTCACCTTGAGTTGAAACATTTTGTGGATGAAGACAGTGCTGTGGTAATTTAAAAGGTGAATATGCAATTTTACTCTGATGAGAGACAGTGATTCAGTCATGATTATGTTGTTATTTATGAGCCACTGATTTTCAGGTAATCAAAAGAGCACACTCAATTACCTTTATAAAATATCTGATATAATGTAACTGCTAGCATCCCCATTCATATTCAGTGACAAGCTCCTCCATTGGCAGATTTGAATTCACCTACTCTTAAACATCAACAGGATATAGCTTATTGAATGCCTCTTTCACAAGGGTTTTGATTCATGCGTATGGTTTTATTCTATTTCTATTAATAGTTTCCTGCGTCTCTCAGCACCAGTCTACTGGTCCTGTGTCTCTAATGAGGCTATTGTGTTGGCGTAAGAGGTGATCAGAGAACCAGGAAGTGTCAGAGCTTCTGATGACCAATTAATTGCCTGATGGGTGACAAGGCTCCTCTGATTAGCATATGTATGAGCTCGAAGCCACATGCTTGTTAGTGCTGATTACATCCTCACACAGACCAATGGAGGATGGAGAGAAGTGGGGAGAAGTGGAGTGGACGGGGCTGCCATTCAGTGATGACTTAGACAGGATATTCAAACCGTCAGTTTTATCTTTTAAACAATATTACGAGTTCTTCATTTACAGATCTACAAAAAAGACTGATTATGATTGCTTTCTGAATACGTTGATACTGTTTGACGAGAGAAGCCATATTCATGTTATATGAAGCTGTGGTCGTATATTTAGTAGGCATAGCTCTGCACTAGAGCTTAGCAGGATTGGCTGGGAACTGTGATCGGTTATCAGAAGGCAGCGAAGAATCATGTGTTATATACCATACATAAAATCAACGATACAATGAGCATAGAAACGATAACAGGAAACATAAAACAGTTAGGCTACATCCTCAGTGTAAAGAAATGGAGAAGAATTCCATTTGTCGTGCATTCTTTTTTAAATTATATTTTTTCTGTATGGTATGGTTTCAGCATAGACAAGTGGTGGACGGTGGTTGACAGAGCAGTAAGCCTGAGCAGGGCCGGCTCTAGCCTATCAGAGGCTCTAAGCATGATTTGGTTGGGAGACACATGCTTTTAGTGGCTCCCCTCTTTACGTCGGAGAGAGAAATGTACGTTTTAAAGTGAATTTCCTGCAATTCTACACAGTATGCCATAGGGCGTAGAGAAAATGTTGCAGTTTTAAATAAAGTTTCTGCAGTTCTGCTTATTTTGTCATGGGGCAGAGAGGAAATGTTGCTATTTTATAAGACATTTCACGCAATTCTACACATTTTGCCATGGGCAGATGTTTTGTTGTTGTTGCAGTTTTTAACCAAGTTTTCAGCAGTTCTAAATATTTTGCCATGGGGCGGAGATACCCCGTGGCAAATACCGTATATCAGTGTATTTGGAAATATCCACGGGATGGTTTTTCAATATCGTTGAAACTATTTATTTTAAGTTTTTCAAAAAAATAAAAATATTTGTAGCTACTTTGTAAGTAAATATCTGCAGTCAACTTGTGCAATATGTTAGGAGATTGCGTTCCTGTGTTCACCTGTAACATTATTTTACATTTGACATTTTTACAGCTGACCGAGTCACGTGTTTGTTTGTAAATAGCACAACATGAGACAGATGAGTCCAGCTGTGTTTCTTATATTTTATATTAAAAGTCAACTGTGTTTCTTTGCTTCAATAGATTGATCAGGGACATGCAACTATAGTTTTTCTTCCCTGAAACTACATCAGTGCATCACATTCGACAGAAAATAGCTTCATTTTCATCAGATGACAACAGAAGTGCAACGCTATTTGGCTGGCAGCCACACAAGTACAGTGCCTTGAGAAATTATTAATTGACTTAGTGCACATTTGTTTGTGTTACAGCCTCAATTTAAAATTCATTAAATATGTTTTTCTCACCCATCTACACACCAAACCCCATACTGACAAAGTGAAAAAATGTTTTTAGACATGTTTGCAAAAAAAATGAAAAGAAATACAGAAATATATAATTTACATAAGTATTCACAGTATTCAGTATATACTGTGTAGAAGTACCTTTGACAACAATTACAGCTGTGAGTCTTTCTGGGTAAGTCTCTAAGAGCTTTCTACACCTGGATTGTGAAACATTTGCCCAAACTTCTTCAAGCTCTATCAAATTGGTTGTTGATCATTGCTAGAGAACCATTTTCAGATCTTGCCATATAACAAGTGACGAGGGTGTGAAGTAACACAAGCGTAGGTTAAATGGACGTTTCTCCAGAGAAACGACACATGACTTTTATTCAGGTAAAAAAACAACAGAATGTGCCACAGCGCTGGGTAACAATAAAACCAAACCAAAATCTAGCTCATCTTTGAGCCGTTCTACGCGGGTATTCCAGTCCATCTCTGCTACCGGACAGCTAAGCTGTTTATTTTTATTTTTTTTATTTTTTTTTATTTCACCTTTATTTAACCAGGTAGGCTAGTTGAGAACAAGTTCTCATTTGCAACTGCGACCTGGCCAAGATAAAGCATAGCAGTGTGAACAGACAACACAGAGTTACACATGGAGTAAACAATTAACAAGTCAATAACACAGTAGAAAAAATGGGCAGTCTATATACAATGTGTGCAAAAGGCATGAGGAGGTAGGCGAATAATTACAATTTTGCAGATTAACACTGGAGTGATAAATGATCAGATGGTCATGTACAGGTAGAGATATTGGTGTGCAAAAGAGCAGAAAAGTAAATAAAAAAAATAAAAAAACAGTATAAAAACAGTATGGGAATGAGGTAGGTGAAAATGGGTGGGCTATTTACCTATAGACTATGTACAGCTGCAGCGATCGGTTAGCTGCTCGGATAGCTGATGTTTGAAGTTGGTGATGGAGATAAAAGTCTCCAACTTCAGCGATTTTTGCAATTCGTTCCAGTCACAGGCAGCAGAGTACTGGAACGAAAGGCGGCCAAATGAGGTGTTGGCTTTAGGGATGATCAGTGAGATACACCTGCTGGAGCGCGTGCTACGGATGGGTGTTGCCATCGTGACCAGTGAACTGAGATAAGGCGGAGCTTTACCTAGCATGGACTTGTAGATGACCTGGAGCCAGTGGGTCTGGCGACGAATATGTAGTGAGGGCCAGCCGACTAGAGCATACAAGTCGCAGTGGTGGGTGGTATAAGGTGCTTTAGTGACAAAACGGATGGCACTGTGATAGACTGCATCCAGTTTGCTGAGTAGAGTGTTGGAAGCCATTTTGTAGATGACATCGCCGAAGTCGAGGATCGGTAGGATAGTCAGTTTTACTAGGTAAGCTTGGCAGCGTGAGTGAAGGAGGCTTTGTTGCGGAATAGAAAGCCGACTCTTGATTTGATTTTCAATTGGAGATGTTTGATGAGTCTGGAAGGAGAGTTTGCAGTCTAGCCAGACACCTAGGTACTTATAGATGTCCACATATTCAAGGTCGGAACCATCCAGGGTGGTGATGCTAGTCGGGCATGCGGGTGCAGGCAGCGATCGGTTGAAAAGCATGCATTTGGTTTTACTCGCGTTTAAGAGCAGTGGGAGGCCACGGAAGGAGTGCTGTATGGCATTGAAACTCGTTTGGAGGTTAGATAGCACAGTGTCCAATGACGGGCCGAAAGTATATAGAATGGTGTCGTCTGCGTAGAGGTGGATCAGGGAATCGCCCTCAGCAAGAGCAACATCATTGATATATACAGAGAAAAGAGTCGGCCCGAGAATTGAACCCTGTGGCACCCCCACAGAGACTGCCAGAGGACCGGACAGCATGCCCTCCGATTTGACACACTGAACTCTGTTTGCAAAGTAATTGGTGAACCAGGCAAGGCAGTCATCCGAAAAACCGAGGCTGTTGAGTCTGCCGATAAGAATATGGTGATTGACAGAGTCGAAAGCCTTGGCGAGGTCGATGAAGACGGCTGCACAGTACTGTCTTTTGTCGATGGCGGTTATGATATCGTTTAGTACCTTGAGTGTGGCTGAGGTGCACCCGTGACCGGCTCGGAAACCAGATTGCACAGCAGAGAAGGTACGGTGGGATTCGAGATGGTCAGTGACCTGTTTGTTGACTTGGCTTTCAAGAACTTAGAAAGGCAGGGCAGGATGGATATAGGTCTATAACAGTTTGGGTCCAGGGTGTCTCCCCCTTTGAAGAGGGGGATGACTGCGGCAGCTTTCCAATCCTTGGGGATCTCAGACGATATGAAAGAGAGGTTGAACAGGCTGGTAATAGGGGTTGCGACAATGGCGGCAGATAGTTTCAGAAATAGCGGGTCCAGATTGTCAAGCCCAGCTGATTTGTACGGGTCCAGGTTTTGCAGCTCTTTCAGAACATCTGCTATCTGGATTTGGGTAAAGGTGAACCTGGAGAGGCTTGGGTGAGGAGCTACGGGGGGCGGAGCTGTTGGCCGAGGTTGGAATAGCCAGGCGGAAAGCATGGCCAGCCGTTGAGAAGTGCTTATTGAAATTTTCGATAATCGTGGATTTATCGGTGGAGACCGTGTTTCCTAGCCTCAGTGCAGTGGGCAGCTGGGAGGAGGTGCTCTTGTTCTCCATGGACTTCACGTGTCCCAGAACTTTTTGGAGTTGGAGCTACAGGATGCAAACTTCTGCCTGAAGAAGCTGGCCTTAGCTTTCCTGACTGACTGCGTGTATTGGTTCCTGACTTCCCTGAACAGTTGCATATCACGGGGGCTATTCGATGCTATTGCAGTCCGCCACAGGATGTTTTTGTGCTGGTCGAGGGCAGTCAGGTCTGGAGTGAACCAAGGGCTGTATCTGTTCTTGGTTCTGCATTTTTTGAACGGAGCATGCTTATCTAAAATGGTGAGGAAGTTACTTTTAAAGAATGACCATGCATCCTCAACTGACGGGATGAGGTCAATGTCCTTCCAGGATACCCGGGCCAGGTCGATTAGAAAGGCCTGCTCACAGAAGTGTTTTAGGGAGCGTTTGACAGTGATGAGGGGTGGTCGTTTGACTGCGGCTCCGTGGCGGATACAGGCAATGAGGCAGTGATTGCTGAGATCCTGGTTGAAGACAGCGGAGGTATATTTGGAGGGCCAGTTGGTCAGGATGACGTCTATGAGGGTGCCCTTGTTTACAGAGTTAGGGTTGTATCTGCGTAACAACAAAAGAAAACAGAAACACAACAGGCTTGTCCTTACTGGGGTCAATAATATTGATATCGAAACCCTGTCCAGTTGGTTTTCAATATCCCTCCCAGCGTTGGAGGGCTCTGCATATCAGATCTTGCTGCTCCAGACAAAAATCAGATCTGGCCAAAACCAGGTTCAAAGAGTCACCACCCAAACAATTTTTCAAGAGTGTCCCGGCCAAGATAGGCAGCACCAAGTCATTACAAAAATTACCACCACCCAATCTATTTTTCAAGAGTGTCCCGGCCAAGATAGGCAGCACCAAGTCATTACAAAAATGAGAGACAAACAACATGAAAAACTACAAGTAATCTAAAAATCTAGTAAAAACCATACAATTCACAAGAGTATAACAAAATCAAAAACAGCAAATTAAAAACATTGACAGGTCTGGGAATCATTCTAGTTTTTGCATTGTCTAGGGTTTTTTGTATTGTCTAGCTTTTTGTAGGTCTAGGTGATTTGTATGTCTATGGTGGCCTGACATGGTGCCCAATCAGAGGCAGCTGTTTATCGTTGTTTCTGATTGGGGATCATACACTGCTCAAAAAAATAAAAGGAACACTTAAACAACCCAATGTAACTCCAAGTCAATCACACTTCTGTGAAATCAAACTGTCCACTTAGGAAACAACACTGATTGACAATACATTTCACATGCTGTTGTGCATATGGAATAGACAACAGGTGGAAATTATAGGCAATTAGCAAGACACCCCTGATAAAGGAGTGGTTCTGCAGGTGGTGACCACAGACCACTGATGTTTTGGTCACTTTTGAATGCTGGTGGTGCTTTCACTCTAGTGGTAGCATGAGACAGAGTCTACAACCCACACAAGTGGCTCAGGTAGTGCAGCTCATCCAGGATGGAACATCAATGCGAGCTGTGGCAAGAAGGTTTGCTGTGTCTGTCAGCGTAGTGTCCAGAGCATGGAGGCGCTACCAGTTGACAGGCCAGTACATCAGGAGACGTGGAGGAGGCCGTAGGAGTGCAACAACCCAGCAGCAGGTCCGCTACCTCCACCTTTGTGCAAGGAGGAGCAGGAGGAGCACTGCCAGAGCCCTGCAAAATGACCTCCAGCAGGCCACAAATGTGCATGTTTCTGCTCAAACGGTCAGAAACAGGCTCCATGAGGGTGGTATGAGGGCCCGACGTCCACAGGTTGGGGTTGTGCCAGAGAACACCAAGATTGGCAAATTCGCCACTGGCGCCCTGTGCTCTTCACAGATGAAAGCAGGTTCACACTGAGCACATGTGACAGACGTGACAGAGTCTGGAGACGCCGTGGAGAACGTTCTGCTGCATGCAACATCCTCCAGCATGACCGGTTTGGCGGTGGGTCAGTCATGGAGTGGGGTGGCATTTCTTTGGGGGGCCGCACAGCCCTACATGTGCTCGCCAGAGGTAGCCTAACTGCCATTAGGTACCGAGATGAGATCCTCAGACCCCTTGTGAGACCATATGCTGGTGCGGTTGGCCCTGGGTTCCTCCTAATGCAAGACAATGCTAGACCTCATGTGGCTGGAGTGTGTCAGCAGTTCCTGCCCGTTCCGGCCCGTTCCCCAAGACCTGAATCCAATTGAGCACATCTGGGACATCATGTCTCTCTCCATCCACCAACGCCACGCTGCACCACAGACTGTCCAGGAGTTGGCGGAAGCTTTAGTCCAGGTCTGGGAGGAGATCCCTCAGGAGACCATCCGCCACCTCATCAGGAGCATGCCCAGGCGTTGTAGGGAGGTCATACAGGCACGTGGAGGCCACACACACTACTGAGCCTCATTTTGACTTATTTTAAGGACATTACATCAAAGTTGGATCAGCCTGTAGTGTGGTTTAAAATAAATAAGAATGTACGCATACCACGCTGCGCCTTGTTCCGATCCTTTTAACGAACGTGACAATATCAGGGCCAGGGTTAGGTTGCACGTTACCTGATATCAACGAAAGAAGAATAACTAGGCACCTTTGTTTAAGAGTTCCTGCAGACAAAATGTTGAATGGACGGGAGAGCTGTAACGTCGTTCTTCGTTTGTGGAAAGAGAGTCGGACCGAAATGCAGCGTAGTGGTTACTCATGTCTTTAATGAAAGGAAAAAAGCGATACATGAAATAACTATACAAATACGAAAACAACAAACGGAACGTGAAACCTATTACAGCCTATCTGGTGAAACTACACAGAGACAGGAACAATCACCCACGAAATACAAAGCGAAACCAGGCTACCTAAATACGATTCCCAATCAGAGACAACGAGAATCACCTGACTCTGATTGAGAACCGCCTCAGGCAGGCAAGCCCATACAACACCCCTACTCAGCTGCAATCTCAATAATACAAAAACCCCAATACGAAATACAACATAAACCCATGTCACACCCTGGCCTGACCAAATAATTAAAGAAAACACAAAATACTAAGACCAAGGCGTGACAAGAGCACATTGTCAGATTTACTCACCCAGCAACAATGTTAGTTTTCTCCAGAGTTCAGTAAAGTCAGTGCACAAAACAATACCACGAAAATTGTCATTTTCTCTGACAAATGTAAAATATAGAGGCCAACGAAGGTAAGGGGAGAGAGGGACAGCGTGTATGTATGAGTCTGAATGTGAGTATTTGCGCGTGTGAGTAGATTGGGTGTTGAGGTCGATAGAGAGAACGGGTTGGAGATTGTTGAGCTGCCACTGACAGCCAGGCAAAGAGCAAAAAGGAGCAGCTTGGACGAGACCCTCCGCAGACGAAGAAGGAACTCAGGCCAGCCAGAGATAGGGTTACTTTGGTCAACTGCCGAGTTGAGGAGGACCTGCGATCTTTACACCAGCAAAAACAAAATAGTTTGCACTTCACAACAAGGAAGTTACTCAGCCATAAATAAATAGGTTATTAGTAGGTTAAAATGTACTAGTCACAGACAAACGACTTGATATGCTGCCATCTGGGATTTGCCATCTTGGAGTCTGACAACTAAGTTAGGAAAACGCCTGTATCTTTGTCGTGACTGGGGTGTAATAATACACCATCCAAAGTGTAATTACTAACTTCACCATGCTCCAAGGGATATTTCATTTTTACTAATAGGTGCCCTTCTATCCGAGAAAACGTCCCTGGTCTTTTGTAGTTGAATCTGTGTTTGAAATTCACAGCTCGACTGAGGTACCTTCCAGATAATTGTATGTGTGGGGTACAGAGATGAGGTAGTCATTTAAAAATTATGTTAAATACTGTTATTGCAAACAGAGTGAGTCCATGCAATTTATTATGACTTGTTATGCAGATTTTTACTCTTGGTATAACAAAGTGGTTGAATACGTATTGACTCAAGACATTTCAATTTTACTTTTTTATTCATTTGTAAAAATTTCAAAACATAATTCCACTTTGACATTATGGGGTATTGGCACCATCTGGGAAGATGAGACAGAGAGGGCTGCCTCCCTTCTAGTTCTTTGGAAACGTTGCTGTATTTAGTATTGTATGTATTATTTCTTACATTGTTAGCACAGAAAATTGTATGTGTTATTACATACAGCCGGGAAAAACTATTAGATATCAGAGCGACGGTAACTCACCAGCACACCAACATTACGACCAGGAATACAACTTTCCTGAAGCGGATTCTTTGTTCGCACCACTCAGGGCAATTGAACTGATTCCAGAGGCCAACCCAAAACAACGCGGGCTGAAAAGGGGTACTTGGAGTGTGCACACCACCCACACTTCTGAGTATATTACTCACTAATGTTCAGTCCCTGGATAACAAAGCTGATGAGATCAGAACAAGTGTTTCTTTCCAGAGAGACATCAGGGATTGTAAAATACTTTGTTTCACGGAAACATGGCTCTCTCGAGATGTCCTGTCACAGTCGGTGCAGCCATCTGGATTCTTAGTTCACCGCACCAACAGGAATTAACAGCTCTCCGGGAAGAAGAAGGGCGGGGTTGTATATTTCATGATTAACGACTCATGGTGTAATTGTGATAAAATACAGGAACTGAAGTCCTTTTGTTCACCCTACCTAGAATCCCTCAAAATCAAATGCTGACCGTATTATCTCCCAAGAGAATTTACTTTGATTGTAGTCTATAGCTCAGCATTCAACACCATAGTACCCTCCAAGCTCTTCATGAAGCTGGAGGCCCTGGGTCTGAACCCCGCCCTGTGCAATTGGGTCCTGGACTTCCTGACGCGCCTCCCCCAGGTGGGGAAGGTAGGAAACTACACCTCCACTTCGCTGATCCTCAACACTGGTGCCCCACAAGGGTGCGTACTCATCCCTCTCCTGTACTCCCTGTTCACCCATGACTGCACGCCTCCAACTCAATCATCAAGTTTGTTGACGACTCAACAGTATTAGGCTTCATTACCAATAATGACGAGACAGCCTACAGGGAGGAGGTGAGGGCTCTGGGAGTGTGGTGCCAGGAAAATAACCTCTCACTCAATTTCCTCAAAACAAAGGAGATGATCGTGGACTTCAGGAATCAGCAGAGGGTGCACCCCCCTATCCACATTGACGGGACAGCATTAAAGAATGTGGAAGGTTTGTCGGCGTACACATCACTAACAAACTGAAAGTTTTAAAGCAAGTTTTCTGCAGTTCTACACAATTTGCCATGGGCCAGAGAGGACATTTTGCAATTTTATAACAAATGTCATGCAATTCTGCACATTTTGCCATGACTTATTCAGTGTCAATGATATCTAAGTGAGAGTGACTAACAAAGTCAGTGAGGTATGTGCTCTGAGTGTCTGGTTGGTATTCGGCCATGAGTTCTATAAGTTTAGAAAACTGGCTAGACTAATATACCAATAAAAAAATTGATAATTGAGTAACTATCAGTGACTGACAAAAGTGGAGATAACTGCTGATGCACAACCACATGTTGAACTTGTACTTTGTGTATTATATTATTCTAACTGTGAACAGTAATTTGAGACCCCGAATTGTTAAAATATATATATATATTTGGTCGGGGGCCCCCTAGCGGACTCTAAGTGACCGCTTATGCTTGGAGCCGGCCCTGAGCTTGAGCTATTGTGTTGCAGTGAAGCTGAACACAATGTGAGGTTGGAAAGAGAGCACATCCATTTCAGTCTCTTAACAAAAGCACCTAATGGATCTGCTGCTGTCATAATTAGCTGACCTTGCTCTATGACCACATGCTTTCTGAAGTATTGAATCGTTTTGTCACCCCTGTTAGCTCGGGCATGAAATAGCCTGCTGGCAGTTACAATGTGATGTTATGGTAACACTTGTAAACACTTTATAAAGTATACATAACCTTTTCTAATATTGGAGTGCGTATGGAGAGATTATGATATGTAGGTCATTCCGTGAAATGAGTGCCTTTTGCGTCCCTTTGATATTAATCGTAGACATTGTGCACCAATGCTATATTTTAAAAGCCGGTTATATTAATTGCGGTGCATTAAACCTGGAAAATTAATTAAAACTGCTTTTTTATATGAATAAAGGCTTGTTAAAGTGTCCCTCCTTGCACCCTCTGACTTCTAGGAAGATTTTAAGCCACTTAAGCCCAACATTTCTCAAAATGTTCACCATTATTGTAAAGCCCTAGTTATTATTGTTGCTTTGACAAAGTCATTTCTGAAGATTGTTATTTATTTAATGTGATCAGTGATTCACTTACCTTTGTCCCTTATTTTAAGGTCAACCCTGTTACATGAATTGAACTCTCGCTTTAATGTGGTGAATCTATTCCTTTAAAAATAAAACATCAAAAGAACCATTGAACTTCTAATAGTCAAACCATAGTGTAAAAGCAGGTGAGCTGGTTCTACTCTTTTTGGCCATCTTGTGGTGTTTTGTGTTGGAAGAGTGAGCAGGTCGAACATAACATGTCAACCCTGTTACTCATAGAGGCTAGAAATGTTTTAACAATACATTCTTTTTATTTGAAGTTTACTTTCAATCGCTCTGTCACAAGGGTATTTAGGGCTGTTTTAAGATGATATCTTACAGTCAACCCAGTTACAGATGTCAGCTCTTAACTTGATCACTCTTTTGTCGGGGAGAATTTCCCTGCTGCATGAGGAAATTCCAATGAACCTCGTGAGTCCCTGCAAATCTATTCTATTAAGGCAAGTCATTCAGGTTCTGAGGCAGCAAAGCATCCCCAAGCCATCACACTACCACCACCATGCTTGACCATTGGTATGAGGTTCTTACTGTGGAATGCAGTGTTTGGTTGTCACCAGACATAATGAGACCCATTTCATCCAAAAAGTTCACTTAAGTTTCACACAAAGTACCTGGAAGCACCTGGATGATCATCAAGACTCTTGGAAGAATGTTCTATGGACAGATGGACTAGCATTAATAGAAGGGATCATGAAATTGTGCTCTGTATCAGAGAATTCAACAGGAGAATGTCAGGCCTTCTGTCTGTGAGCTGAAGCAGATCATTAATAGAAGGGATCATGAAATTGTGCTCTGTATCAGAGAATTCAACAGGAGAATGTCAGGCCTTCTGTCTGTGAGCTGAAGCAGATCATTAATAGAAGGGATCATGAAATTGTGCTCTGTATCAGAGAATTCAACAGGAGAATGTCAGGCCTTCTGTCTGTGAGCTGAAGCAGATCATTAATAGAAGGGATCATGAAATTGTGCTCTGTATCAGAGAATTCAACAGGAGAATGTCAGGCCTTCTGTCTGTGAGCTGAAGCAGATCATTAATAGAAGGGATCATGAAATTGTGCTCTGTATCAGAGCATTCAACAGGATAATGTCAGGCCTTCTGTCTGTGAGCTGAAGCAGATCATGCAGTGGGACAATGATCCAAAACACAAAATCAAGTCTACATGAAAATTGCTACAATGCAAGTTTTGGAATGGCCTACTAAAAGTCCAGACCTAATCTCATTTGAAATGTTGTGGCAGGATGTAGAGATGCCATTAGCAGAGTGCATGCAGGAGCGTGTGACAGACAGAGAGGAGCAGGCAATGGATTTACTAATTATTTCTGATTTCGGGCAGGGCCTTAAATTTGGCAGAAGCAATCAGGCCTGGGTAGGGTAGGGCCTGAACGTCGCAGACATGGGTAGGGCTTGGACTTGAGCTTTTAATTCATGCCTGTGCAGGGCTCTATAGCTAATATTTCTCTGTCAAATCACAGTTATGACAAGATAGCAAGAACCAAGGTCTGGAATGTGTTTCATAAGACACTCGTTCTACAACACCTTGCTTTTAAAGTAGCTTGCACCTTCGCTAGTTTCAAAGTTTCATCAAGTCATGTAAAGACATGTTACCGTTGAAACAATATCAACTACAAGTTGAATGCCTGTGGTCTTCAGTCAGCTCAGCTGTCCTACAACAAAATATTTTATAACTGGCTAGTTTTGTCTGGCCTCATCTCTCCTTATGTCCAGTGTTAGATCTTTCCCGGGGGACACATCTCAAAACCATAAGATGCCTTCAGGTGTAGGCTACCTGTGGACATTGCACACGCATCTTGTGCTCCAGCTTGAGTGTAGATACATTTATCAATGTGTGTGTTCGTGTTACAAAGATAAGAAAGAATATTCTGAAAATATATTGACATGTTTATTAAGACATTATGCCTATACTTACCTAGCAAATAAAAATAAGTTGTGTGTAGAGTATAACTTCAGCTGTCTAACCAGAATGAGAATGGCTATTTATCTATTTGCCAAATCTAAGGCTCTGTCTTCAAGTCTCCAGTGCAGGGTTGTCCAACATTTTCTAGCATTAGGGCTACTTTAAAAATAGCTACATTTTTTAAATAGCTTTCAAATTGGCACATTATTCTCCTCTCTTCCCTGGCTACTTGGTGTATCAAGAGATGTACAGTACCAGTAAGCATTTTGAACACACCTACTCATTCAAGGGTTTTTCTTCATTTTTACTATTTTCTACACTTCTTCAAATAGCCACCCTTTGTCTTGATGACAGCTTTGCAAACTCTTGGCATTCTCTCATCCAGCTTCATGAGGTAGTCACCTGGAATGCGTTTCAATTAACGGGTCAAATCAAATTTTATTGGTCACATACACATGGTTAGCAGATGTTAATGCGAGTGTAGCAAAATGCTTGTGCTTCTAGTTCTGACCGTGCAGTAAATATCTGACAAGTAATCTTAACAATTTCACAACAACTACCTTATACACACAAGTGTGAAGGAATGAATAAGAGTATGTACATATTAATATATGGATGAGTGATGGCCGTGCGGCATAGACAAGATGCAGTAGATGGTATAGAGTACAGTATATACGTATGAGATGAGTAATGTAGGGTATGTAAACATTATATAAAGTGCCATTGTTTAAAGTGATTAGTGATACATTTATTACATCCAAATTTTAATTATCAAAGTGGCTAGAGATTTGAGTCAGTATGTTGGCAGCAGCCACATCACAATGTTAGTGATGGCTGTTTAACAGTCTGATGGCCTTGAGATAGAAGCTGTTTATCAGTCTCTCGGTCCCAGCTTTGATGCCTTTTATCTTCTATTGTAATTCACAGCCGATATAGAGACTACCTATCAGCATGGAGGTTTTCTGGGACTACCTTGCCAAACGTCAGTCATCATGCCTCCTGTATGGTGTCCTGTATAAGACAGGAGTTCCCAAACATGCTTGAGGAATACACAGGGTAACCCTCCCCCTATTGATATTACCAATTGATTAAAAATATTGACAGGCGATAAAAAGTAATACATTGTATAATCTTGTCTAATTTGAATGCTGAGTCCAAGATATCTCCAAATTCAGACATCAGTATCAGCCTGTCTTTCAGTCAGCCAAAATGCTGAAGAGTTGATGAGTGGCACATGTATTGAAAGCAAGATATTACTCAACACTTGTGATGTACTGTCTTATTATTAATCAACATTTGTTCCTTCTGAGGTGTTTACCTATTGGCATGGCAGTGTAGATCAGCTCCAGGCCCCTATCGTTACAAATACTGGTCATGAAGGAGCCTGACTTTGGCTCCTATATCCGACCCAGCTCCTATAGCCATTTTTTAAAATAATTTCAACGTTTAAATGATAAGAAAAAATAATGAAATTCCGTGAATTCACAATTCAAATGTGCAGTTCAATCTACCGTAGTCCTGGCTACCTACCAGATGGCACTCACCTTACTGCTGCTGTCCTCTGCCCATTCAGCAACAATGGTAGTTAATGTATGTTTAGGTTTTCTGCTGTGTGCCTCTCCTGCATGTTCTGAGTTGTCAGTACATGGGACTTCATGTCCCCCTTGTCATTAATGTGATGGCTCATTGCAGTGATGTATGACAGCGTGTCCATAGACGTCCACCAATCTGTTGTTAACACCTCATATGATCTTTAAGAGTTTGCGCTTTGTACTTGCAGAGCAATCGCTGTACAATTTCTCCATCTGTGCCGTCACAGTTTTTCGACATGGCATCTTGTAGATATGCCATTAAGACACTGAAGCCGACATCCTCTACCATATATTTGTAATCAGTACCATCCTTCATTTATGTTTGCCTTAGAAAATACACTATAAAATGTTATGAGAACATGCATGTTGTTTTGTGTTAGCAGACAAAGCCCCCGAATGCTAGCTAGTTAGCTACCTAACTTGCTTATCTGGATTAGTTATCACTAATCTTTGTCTGAGTAGAAATGAGCTAACATTAGCTAGCCAGTTCGAGTTGAAACATTTTTGAAATGCATTGGAAGTTTGCACCAACTTTATGGAAGCTCATTTTCACTCCTATTTGCCGAGCTAAATGTGCGTGCGTTGCACCCATATGCAGACTTGGCAACATTGCCAATATCCACATAGAAGCTGGGGCCGGACCACAACGTGTTGTCTCTGGGCAATTGGGCATCATTGGCAGAAGTGGGCACGTAAGTCATTTATACGCAACCCTTAAGTAAGTCATGGTGAACTCACTTACAGAACTATGTTTTGGACGAGAATGACTTTATGACCAAATTGATCATATTTACGCTTTATAGTCAATTTTGACACTAGAATAAATGTTTCTGACTCATCTTGATGCCACATAGGCCATTTTTTTAAAGGAGACGTTGGTTTTTAGGGTCAGTTGCTCTTTTTTAAAATACTTTTGGGATGGGGAACATGTATTTTATGAAGTTGAATATGTGCTCTTTGTGATAGAAAGTTAGAATTAGGCAAAATCAAAAGGTTTTATTGACAACAATATTCAAAAGGCACCCAGTTGGTTGAACAACTCATGTTGCAAAGGCTTTTGTTAGTTCTGAACCCTGGGCCCTGACCCCAGATGCTCACACTCAGCAAGGGTGTGGAAGTAGAGGTATTTTGGGTTTGTTTCTGGGAAAACACAGGGGATCCCTGGCATAGCTGGATGTGGTGTGGACTACAGGCCTATGCCTGGCCATGACAGAGGGTGTGTTACATCACTCAATAAATCTCCTGTCAGTACGTGACGTTCCCATGCAATACTATTAATTTACATTACTAGTCTCTGGAACCAGCACTAATCCCCTTGAGAAAGAGTGTTTTTGTGTGTGTGTGTGTGTGTGTGTGTGTGTGTGTGTGTGTGTGTGTGTGTGTGTGTGTGTGTGTGTGTGTGTGTGTGTGTGTGTGTGTGTGTGTGTGTGTGTGTGTGTGTGTGTGTGTGTGTGGTCTCACCATTGACTTTCTTGAACATGCAATATATATGGATTAAATGTAATATTTTTCTCACCCATTTACACGCAATACCTCATAATTACAAAGTGAAATCAATGTCTTTTAGAAATGTTTGCAAATTCATTGAAAAACAATACAGAAATATCTAATTTACATAAGTATTCACACCCCTGAGTCAATACATGTTAGAATCATCTTTGACAGCTATTGCAGCTGTAAGTCTTTCTGGGTAAGTCTCTAAGAGCTTTGCACACCTGGATTGTACAATATTTGTCCATTATTCTTTAAAAAATTCTTCATTGGTTGTTGATCATAGCTGGAGAACCATTTTCAAGTCTTGTCATAGATTTTCAAATAAAAACTGTAACTCGGCCACTCAAGAACATTCACTGTCTTCTTGGTAAGCAACTCCAGTGTTGATTTGAACTTGTGTTTTAGGTTATTTCCCTGCTAAAAGGTGAGTTCATCATCCAGTGTCTGGTGGAAAGCAATCTGAACCAGGGTTTCCTCTAGGATTTTGCTTGTGCTTAGCTCCATTCTGTTTTTTTTTATCTTGAAAACCTCCCCAGTCCTTATGATTACAAGCATACCCATAACATGATGCAGCCACCACTATGCTTGAAAATATGAAGAGTGGTACTCAGTAATGTGTTGTATTGAATTTGCCCCAAACATAACACTATGTATTCAGAATAGAGGTCGACCGACTATGATTTTTCAACGCCGATACCTACACCGATTATTGGAGGACCAATAATAGCTGATACTGATTAATCGGACGATTTTTATATATATATATTTGTAATAATGACAATTACAACAATACTGGATGAACAATGAACACTTTTATTTTAACTTAATATAATACATAAATAAAATCTATTCGGTCTCAAATAAATAATGAAACATGTTCAATTTGGTTTAAATAAGCTAACGTTTAAGTTCCTTGCTCAGAACATGAGAACATATGAAAGCTGATGGTTCAATATTTCCATTTCTTCAATATTCCCAGTTAAAACGTTTTAGGTTGTAGTTATTATAGGAATTATGACTTGTCAACTATTTATCTCTATACCATTTTTATTTCATATACCTTTGACTATTGGATGTTGCCAGTCTAATGTTGGGAGTTGATAGGCTTAAAGTAATAAACAGAGCTGTGCTTCAAGCATTGCTAAGAGCTGCTGGCAAACGCAGTAAAGTGCTGTTTGAATGAATGCTTACGAGCCTGTTGCTGCCTACCACCACTCAGTCAGAATGTTCTATTAAATATCACATCATAGACTTAATTATAATATAATAAACACAGAAATACGAGCCTTTGGTCATTAATATGGTCAAATCCAGAAACTATAATTTCGAAAACACAATGTTTATTCTTTCAGTGAAATACGGAACCGTTCCGTATTTTATCGAACGGGTGGCAACCCTAAGTCTACATATTGCTGTTACATTGCACACCTTTCATTGTTATGTCATAATTATGTACAATTTTGCAAATTAGTTCACAGTTTGCAATGAGCCAGGCGGCCCAAACTGTTGCATATACCCTGACTCTGCTTGCACGGAACGCAAGAGAAGTGGCACAATTTCCCTAGTTAATATTGCCTGCTAACATGAATTTCTTTTAACTAAATATGCAGGTTTAAAAATATATACTTCTGTGTATTGATTTTAAGAAAGGCATTGATTTTTATGGTTAGGTACATTTGTGCAAAGATTGTGCTTTTTCGGCAATGCGCTTTTTTAAAATCATCACCCGTTTGGCGAAGTTGATGTAGGCTGTGATTCAATGATAAATTATCAGGCACGGCGTTGATTATATGCAACGCAGGACAAGCTAGTTAATCTAGTAATATCATCAACCATGTATAGTTAACTAGTGATTATGTGAAGATTGATTCTTTTTTATAAGATACGTTTAATGCTCGCCAGCAACATACCTTGGCTCCTTGCTGCAATTGCGTAACAGTTGGTCAGCCTGCCACGCAGTCTCCTCACGGATTGCAATGTAATCAGCCATAATTGGCATCCAAAAAGGCCAATTACCGATTATTCTGAAAACTTGAAATCAGCCCTAATTAATCGGGAATGCCATGCCGATTAATCGGTCGACCTCTAATTCAGAACAAAAAGTTCATTGCTTTGCATACTTTTTGCGGTTTTACTTTAGTGCCTTGATGCAAACATGATGATTGTTTTAGAATATTTTTATTCTGTACCAGCTTCATTCTTTTTACTCTGTCAATTAGGTTAGTATTGTGGAGTAACTACATCCATCCTCAGTTTTGTCCTATCCCAGCCATTAAACTCTGTAATTGTTTTGTCACTATTGGCCTCATGGTGAAATCCCTGAGCGGTGTCCTTCCTCTCCGGCAACTGAGTTAGGAAGGATGTCTGTATCTTTGTAGCGACTGGGTATATTGATACACCATCCAAAGTGTAATTAATAACTTCATGATGATCAAAGGGATATTCAATGTCTGCTTCTTTTTTACCCATCTACCAATAGGTGCACTTCTTTGAGAGGCACTGGAAAACCTCCCTGGTCTTTGTGGCTGAATCTGTGTTTGAAATTCACTGCTCAACTGAGTGACCTTGTAGATAATTGTATGTGTGGGGTACAGAGATGAGGTAGTCATTCAAAAATCATGTTAAACACTATTATTGCACACAGAGTAAGTCCATGCAATTTATTATGTGACTTGTTAAGCACATTTTTACTACTGAACTTGTTTAGGCTGGCCATAACAAAGAGGTTGAGTACTTATTATTTCAGCTTTTAATGTTTCATTAATTTGTATGAAAAATAATATAATAATAATTACACTTTGACATTTTGGAGTATTGTGTGTAGTCCAGTGACAAAACATCTCAATTGAATCCATTTAAAATTCAGGCTGTAACACAACACTATATGGAGCAAGTCAAGGGGTTTGAAGACTTTTTGAAGACACTTTTTGAAGACACTCTGCACATCTTTGAATATGTGCACTAATGTGAACATTTCAACATGTTTTTCTATGTATCCTATAAGTTGTGTGTGTGCGCAGTGTGCGGTCCACGTGGGTTATCTGTGCATGCGTATGGAATATCCCCATATCTCACACACATGTAGGGCTGGAACAATTACCGTATAACTGTGTAAACGATGGATATTGATTGAAGACCGTCATGAAAATAAAATAACCGTCATAACTGTTAAAAAATATATATACAGTATACAAAACATTAAGAACACCTGCTCTTTCCATGACATAGACTGACCATGTGAATCCAGGAGAAAACTGTGATCCCTTATTGATGTCACTTGTTAAGTCCACTTCAATCAGTGTAGATGAAGGGGAGGAGACAGGTTAAAGAAGGATATTTATGCCTTGAGACAATTGAGACATGGATTGCGTAGAAAACAAAAGTATGAAATAGTATTCTCTCACTACTGTAAATCGCTCTGGATTAGAGTGTCTGCTAAATGAGTAAAAGGTAAATGTGTATGTGTGCCATTCAGAGGGTGAATAGGGACAAAATATTGATGTGCCTTTGAACGGAGTATGGTAGGAGGTGCCAGGCGCAATAACCACTACATTTTTTCAAACAAACAAACAAATATTTATTTATTTATTTTGCTATTCGAACTGTTATTACGGTGGCCACGGTCATTTGGCTGACCAATGACTGTCTCATGAACATCACAGCCCTACACACGGTGATTGAAAGTGAGAGGTGGTGAATAAAGGGGATGTATTTTGCTCCAGCATCTCCTGCTCTACCCGTGTGTCACATCCCCACACCGTGTCACATCCCCACACCGTGTCACATCCCCACACCGTCTCTGCAGAGGTACAGTCACAGTGCTGTTCTCCTTTCTGCTCTACCCGAGTGTCACATCCCCACACCGTGTCACATCCCCACACCGTCTCTGCAGAGGTACAGTCACAGTGCTGTTCTCCTGTCTGCTCTACCCGAGTGTCACATCCCCACACCGTGTCACATCCCCACACCGTCTCTGCAGAGGTACAGTCACAGTGCTGTTCTCCTGTCTGCTCTACCCGAGTGTCACATCCCCACACCGTCTCTGCAGAGGTACAGTCGCAGTGCTGTTCTCCTGTCTGCTCTACCCGAGTGTCACATCCCCACACCGTGTCACATCCCCACACCGTCTCTGTAGAGGTACAGTCGCAGTGCTGTTCTCCTGTCTGCTCTACCCGAGTGTCACATCCCCACACCGTGTCACTTCCCCACACCGTGTCACATCCCCACACCGTCTCTGCAGAGGTACAGTCACAGTGCTGTTCTCCTGTCTGCTCTACCCGAGTGTCACATCCCCACACCGTGTCACATCCCCACACCGTCTCTGCAGAGGTACAGTCGCTGTGCTGTTCTCCTGTCTGCTCTACCAGTTCACGGCAAATGTTTTTTCCTCAACCGGCCCAAATTAAATGGTGTAAAAAGATCATGCTGCTGTGGAGAGAGATTTAATGTAAATAGCAATAAGATGTGATTTGTTTTGTGGAAAGGTAAGCTATTTTTATATGCTACCTGACAAGCGCTTGTTACGCTTCAGACTAACGGTGTTATGGAGGTTTTCTTTGCTTGAGGCTTAGGAATTCTAAAAGCAGATTAGTTTATGTGGTGTAATTTGAACTGATGTAGAATATATTGAACACTGGTAGAATACATTAAACTACAGTAGGGTGGTGTTAGGGTTCACTATGACTCCTAGTGTTTGTAACTGCGTAATGCACTGCACTGACTGTACCAGTGTACATTGTCCATCATTGTTATCCACACATGGCTTCAGGAGTTAAATTAAGATAGGTGGTAACATTCCACTACAGTACACTTCACAGTTCCCCTGAGTGTGGTGTAACATTAACACGTTGCTGCTTTTGTACCGCTGATGAACGCAGTTGACAAATCTGTGTTATGAAGGGTGAATGATTTCTCTTCCATTGTATTTGGAACCCCTATTGGAATAGAGCCAGGCGTTGGCTTGGAATGACGCTAACATGGTCTGTACTAAGCACTAACCACCTGTGTGTTGTCCCCTCCATGACAGAAGTAATAACTGTCTCTGAACTGACCGCTAACCACTGTGTGTTGTTCTCTGTGTTGACAGAAGGAATGGCTGTGTCTGAACTGCCAGACCCAGAGGGCTCTCTCTGGACAACTGGGAGACATGGGAAAGATGGCCCAGTCCCAACCCATCAAGACCCAGGCCCAGCCCACAACACTCCCTGTAGTCGCAACCACCAAGACAGACCCCCAGCCTCCAGCAGCAGTAAGCAGCAAGGCCCAGCCTTTCTCTAAAACACAGCCCCCATCCCAGGCTGTGCCTCTCACCTCAGTGCCCACTCCGCCTACACCAATACCTGGCCTTGCACAAATGGAACCAAAGATGGAAGTCCCCAAGGCTGAAGCTCCCATGACTGTCGCCAAGGCTGAGGCTCCTGAGACGGAAGTCCGTAAGGCGGAGACAGAGGCACCAAAAATGGAGCCTTCTGTGGCAGAGTTTCCTAAGGCTTTGCTGCCTAAACCTGTACCACCTAAATCTGAACCACCCAAAACTGATGCTCCAGCAGTAGCTGCTTCAGTTGCCTCTGTCCTAGTGACTGAGGCCATGACTCCTCCTGCTCCTCTATCCACCACAGTGGCTACTGCTGTTGCTGTCACTCCAGCCACTGTGGAGGAGAAGCCAGAGGCTGAGACTCAACCAACAGAGCTACCTAAACTAGCAGAGGAGAAGGTTGAGAAGCAACCGAAACAACAGGAACCACTTTATGTTGCTCCACAACCAGTCCAAACTGATACTATCAAGGAAGTGGCCACTCCATTGGTTGAAAAGATGGATGATGTCCTTCCTGAACCTCAGCAGATACTCACTGAGAAGGAGACGGTGAAGGTAACTTTTTGTTTAACATATGAATCAATTTATTGTTGTTATCATAATTCCTATTCAAGATTGTGATCCCATACAACTATAGATCTCTGCCATAGTTATTAACTGTTCACACACATATAATTTGCTCCAGCCATAAACAGTGCATTCGGAAAGTTTCAGACCTCCCCTTTTCCACATTTCGTTACGTTACAGCCTTTTCTAAAATTGATTAATTGCAATATTTTCCTTATCAATCTAAACACAATACCTCATAATGACAAAGCGAAAAATAGGTTTTTAGAAATGTTGAGAAATGTATTAAAATAAAAATACAGAAATACCTTATTTACATAACTATTCAGACCCTTTGCTATGGGACTCGAAATTGAGCTCAGGTGCATCCTGTTTCCATTGATCATCCTTGAGTTGTTACTACAACTTGATTGGAGTCCACCTGTGGTAAATTCATTTGATTGGACATGATTTGGAAAGGCACGCACCTGTCAAAATATGTTCACACAGTTGACAGTGCATGTCAGAGCAAAAACTAAGTCACGAGGTTGAAGGAATTGTCCGTAGAGCTCTGACACAGGATTATGTTGAGGCACAGATCTGGGGAAGGGTACCAAAAGTTCTGCAGCATTGATGGTTCCCAAGAACACCGTGGCCTCCATCATTCTTAAATGGAAGAAGTTTGGAACCACCAAGACTCTTCCTTCGGCTGGCCGCCCGGAAATACTGAGCAATCGGGGGAGAAGAGCCTTTGTCAGGGAGGTGACCAAGAATCCGATGGTCACTCTGACAGAGGACCAGAGTTCCTCTGTGGGACAACTATCTCTGCAGCACTCCTCCAATCAGGCCTTTATGGTAGAGAGGCCAGACGGAAGCCACTCCTCAGTTAAAAGCACATGACAGCCTGCTTGGAGTTTGCCAAATGGCAAGATTGAACTCTTTAGCCTGAATGCCAAATGTAACATCTGGAGGAAACCTGGCACCATCCATACGGTGAAGGATGGCAGTAGCAGCATCATGCTGCGGGGAGGTTTTTCAGCAGCAGGGACTGGGAGACTAGTCAGGATGAATGGCGCAAAGTACAGAGAGTTCCTTGATGAAAACCGGCTCCAGAACGCTCAGGACCTCAGACTGGAGCAAATGTTCACATTTTCAACAGGACAACAACCCTAGTACACAGCCAAGACAACGCAGGAATGGCTTCGGGACAAGTCTCTGAATGTCCTTGAGTAGCCCAGCCAGAGCCCGGACTTGAACCCGATCAAACATCTCTGGAGAGACCTGAAAATAACTGTGCAGCGGCACCCCTCATCCAACCTGGCAGATCTTGAGATGATCTGCAGAGAAGAATGGGAGAAACTCCCCAAATGCAGGTGTGCCAAGGTTGTATGGTCATATCAAAAAATACTTCAGGTTGTAATCACTGCCAAAGGTGCTTCAACAAAGTACTGAGTAAAGCGTCTGAATACTTATGTAAATGTGATTTTTCAGTTTATTAAATGTTTTTTTTTGCTTTGAAATTATGGGGTATTGTGTGTAGATTGATGAGGGAAAACAACTATTTCATCAGGTTTAGAATAAGGCTGTAACGTAACAAAATGTGGAAAAAGTCAAGGGTGTGAATATTTTCCGAATGCACCGTATAAGACATACACTACCGGTCAAAAGTTTTAGAACACCTACTCATTCAAGGGTTTTTCAGAAGATATCCCTATTTGGTCAAATACCAAGTCCATATGGCAAGAACAGCTCAAGTAAGCAAAGAGAAACAATAGTCCATCATTACTTTAAGACATGAAGGTCAGTCGATGTGGAAACATTTCAAGAACTTCGAAAGTTTCTTCAAGTGCAGTTGCAAAAACCATCACGCGCTATGATGAAACTGGCTCTCATGATGACCGCCACAGGAATGGAAGAGGGGTCTGCAGAGGATAAGTTCATTAGAGTTACCAGCCTCAGAAGTTGAAGCCCAAATAAATGCTTCACAAAGTTCAGGTAACAGACACATCTCAACATCAACAGTTCAGAGGAGACTGTGTGAATCAGGCGTTCGTGTTTGAATTGCTGCAAAGAGAACACTACTAACGGACACCAATAAGAAGAAGAGACTTGCTTGGTCCAAGGAACATGGGCAGTGGACATTAGACCAGTGGAAATTTGTCCTTTGGTCTGATGAGTCCAAATTGGAGATTTTTGGTTCCAACCGGCGTGTCTTTGCGAAACATGGTGAGGGTAAACGGATGATCTCCGCATGTGATTTCCCACCGTAAAGCATGGAGGAGGAGAGGTTATGATGTGGGGGTGCTTTGCTGGTGACAGTGTCTGTGATTTATTTAGAATTCAATGCACGCCTAACCAGCATGGCTACTACAGCATTCTGCAGCGATACACCATCCCAACTGGTTTGGGCCTAGTGGGACTATCATTTGTTTTTCAACAGGAAAATTACGCAACATACCTCCAGGCTGTGTAAGGGCTATTTTACAAAGAAGGAGAGTTATGGAGTGCTGCATCATATGACCTGGCCTCCACAGTGTCAACCTTTTCCAAATTGAGATGTTTTGGGATGAGTTGGACCACAGAGTGAAGGAAAAGCAGCCAACAAGTGCTCAGCATATTTGCACATTTGAAGAATCTCAAATGTAAAATATATTTTGATTGGTTTAACACTTATTTGGTTACTACATGATTCCATATGTGTTATTTCATAGTTGTTATATTTTCACTATTATTCTACAATGTAGAAAATAGTCAAAATAAAGAAAAACCCTTGAATTAGTAGGTGTTCTAAAGCTTTTGACCGGTAGTGTATGTTTTGATTTATCTATGCATAGGACAAGCACATTTTCATCTGATGCTTTTTAAATTTTCAGGTGAAGGAGAAGGAGCCAACTGCAGCCTCCCTCCTAGCAGACCAGGTAGTAGCTGAGGTACCATCCAGCCCAGCCAGTTCATTTGAAGCTGACATCAAGCCTGAGGACTATAGTGACAAGTCCCAGGATGGACCAGACATATTTCCCATCTCACAGGGCTCCTATACCTCAGAGGGGGAGCTGGATGAGTTGCAGACAGTCAGGGATGTCCCTATCATGGACACAACCCCTGACACAGCCATACCTGCCAAGGAGGAGGGGAATGGGTCAAAGAGGCTTCTGAGTTATGTGCCGATGGAGGAGAGCAGCGGGAGCGAACCCTCTCCCTCGCCCAAGCTCCAGAGACGGAGGTTAAGTGCAATAGCAGTCAGCACGGCAGCCTCATCCAGCAGCGAGGACTACAAAGATGACAGCCCTACAGACAGCCCTCCAGACAGCCCAGACTCATTCGTGAATGAGGAGGAGTTAATACGCAGGCAGATAATGGGGATGATGGGAGAAGAGATGTCTCTCTCAGAGGAGGAGGAAAAAGAAGAGAAAGAGGTCAGAGTGGAGGAGACCATGGATGCTGTGGTGGATAACACATCATGTAAATCCAAGCCTCTGTTAAAAAAAGGCAGTATAGATGATGAAGACAGCCCAGCCAGGATACATTCTCTCCCAGGGTCTGAGCCTAAATCTATTGTAGAGAGTGCTGAACTCCATGAGCAAATCACTGTGTATAAGAAAGCCATGCCCATGACGCCGCAGAGAACAAAGAGCATGGACGATGGGGATTCAGAGGTGGAGAGCATAACATATTCTCTGGAGGACAGGTCCAAAGGTGAGGGGTCATCCAGCGTCCAAGTGTCCAGCTTCACCCCTGGAACCTCCCCCACCTCAGCCTCTTCTCTGGAGGAGGACAGCGACAGCAGCCCCAGCCACAAGAGGAGTGGGGAGGGGAAACAGCCCCGCAAGGCCAAGCACAGGCATACCGGCCAGCCATTCCCCACCATCGAGGACTCGTCAGAGGAGGAGGAGCTCAGGGAGGAGGAGGATCACCCCAGGGAGCAGGAGAAACCGAAGGATTCGGACCAGCAGCAGGGGAAGAGGATCTCCAAGAAGTCCAAAAGGGATAAAGATGATCTCCGAGCTCAGAGGAGAAGGAATCTCCCTCTAACCTCACCCTGTAACCTGTCTTCCATTGAAGACGCCTCTCCCACTGAGGAGGCAAGGCAGGCTAGGGAGATGGAAGCGCTTCACAGGACATCAGTCTCTGACTATTTTCCTAGCATGGAGTCTGATTCAGACGCCTTTCACACAGAGACCAGGATAGTTGTCCCTGAAGGACAGAAGTTCAGTACTGCAAAGCCACTAAAGAGTGCAGAGGATGAATATGAGGAGATGCTTCAGATAGCTAGATCTCCTAAAGGAGAGACGGAGCCATTCCCTGAGATAGAGCTACTTTACGAAGGCATGGCCATAGAGGACTACCTCTACGAATCCCTAGTGGAGGAGCCTGAAGCTAAACGTACTTCAGCCCCACTGGAGCAGCCCAGTAAAGACCCCGCTAAAGAGCCAGGGAAGAAAGGTTTGAGGTCTCCTGAAGAGGTGTATGAGGAGATGATGCTGAAGAAGAAGGAACTGATGTTAATAGAGCAGGAGTTTCAGAAGGTTCAGTCAGCTATCAACACTCCTAATCCTGAGATACATGTTACTGCCCCATCCTCTGCTGCAGCTGAGAGCTGCAAGGTTGGTGAGGCCGAGGGAGAGAAGCCTATGTTAGATGCTGGTTCTACCTACGTTAAGAGGAAGAAACGTCCTGCTCCACCACGACCCTCTGAACCTCCTAAACGGCCCGAGGTCTATGTTGCCAAGCCAACAGTTCCTCAGGATATGACTATGAGGAGGGCTCTTTTCCCCATACCGGACTTGAAGATCACTCAGTGTTCCTCTGGAGAGGATGAGACGGACGATAGTATAGTAGAGGAGTATGGAGTGGGAGTGTCCTCTGATATTGCCCCTAGTTATGAGTCTGAGACTAAAAAAGAGCTAGAGTACACTTCAGTTTCAGAGCATGCACCAGCAACAGAGGTAGCTGACATTGAACCCATCACTGTGGTGTGTGAGGTTTCCCCAGCTAAAGCTACTCCAGCTCCTGTCTTTGCCCCTGAGACAGTTCTAGCACCCAGTACGACCACCACACCTTCACAGGTCTCTCCTGTATCACCTCCCATCTCACCATCGACTCCAGACTCAAGTCTAGCCTCCAACGCTACGTCCTCCTCCTCTTTCCAAGCTCGAAGTCCTCTCTCTTCCGACTCTACTGCAGTGTCTACTCCGACACCAGACTTCGCCAAAGCAGCAGGTCCCTTTGCTGCTCAGCCACCTATTGATATCTCCCCTCCTTCTATCACTCCCATTATGGCTGTTTCTCCAACCACAGTTTTGGTCACAATACAAGGTCTGGTTACAGATCCAATCCAAGCACCAACACCAGCTACAACTACAGCCGATGCTGCAGCTTCTCCAGCCCAAGCCCCAGCCCCTGCCTCAACCCCTGTCTCAGCACCTGTCTCAGTGGTGGTACAGATACCTGATCCATATGCAGTCCAAATACCAGACCTGGTTAGATCTCCATCCCAAATGGCTGCTCAGATTCTACCTTCTGTGCAGGTCAGAGCACAAACTCCAATACAAAGCCCAGTACATTCTCAAGCACAATCTCCAGTCCCAGCTGCTCCCAGTGCTGTGCCAACTCCAGTCTCTGCTCCAACTCCTGCTGCAGCTCCAGTTGTAGTCCAAATGCCAGACATGGTTACCATCACCTCTCCAGTTTCACCCCAAGCCCCACTACCTGCGTCAGCCCCAGCTCCTGCCCAGGCTACAGTGGTGCAGTCAGTCCCTGTCCAGGCTGCTGCTCCAGCCCCAGTAGTAGTCCCAGCTGCAGGGACACCCCGAATCCAGAGACAAGCCTCCACCAAAAAAGCCCCACCTCCTCCTCCACCTCGCTCTATGTCAGTCTCCCTGCCCCAGACCTCAGCAGAGCCTACCTCAATCAGGGCTGTCCAACATGTCTCCCCGACCATGACCACCGCTATAGCCATTGGAGCAGGTCTGCCTAGCCAGCCCATACAGTCTGTGGTGGTGGATATACAGCCGCAGGTGGAGCAGGTCAGGCCAAAGGGTGATGCTGGCCCTCAGGTCATGATGACCCCAACCAGACAGGGGCATGTGGTCATCATAGTTCCTAATGTGGAGAACATGTCGGTGCTCAGCCAGTCGACCCAAGACCTGGCATACTCAGTGGCAATAACTACCACTTCTACTGTTGATAAAGGCAGTAGTCTGATGGCAGCAGGGCCTGTGGTTGTGAGTGTTGCTCCTTTCCCTACTGCTCCCTCTGTTCCTGCTGTACCCAGCTCAGACACATGTATACCTGTGGCAGATACACCACCACCTCCCACTCCTCCACCACCTCCTGCCACCTTACCCAAGCCAGCGGTTTATCCCAAAAAGTCTTCTGTTTCCACCCCACCTTCAGTCCCAACCACAGTATCAGTCTCAACTGCTGCTGTGACAATGACACAGGGAACTGTAACAACCACAGGCCCCAGTACAGTACACAAGGCATCTGCACCCCCTCCCGTCCCTCCCAAGCCTGTGTCCATTCCTGCAGGGCTGGTGTTCAGCCACCGTCCAGGGGAAAGCATCAAACCACCAGTGGTTCCCACCGCTAGCCACACTCTTCCCAGGACCAGAGAAGTGGTACCAAACACCAGCATAGCACAGCCATTCACAGCCACAACACTGCCCAGGACCAGGGAACCTCCCAATGCACTGTATCTGAGTCTGACCACCCCAGTGGAGCCCAAGATGAGTGCTGCCTCTCCCAGGTCCCCTCTGTCTCCGAGGTATGCCAATTGTCTGGAAACGTATGTGGTGATAACGCTTCCCTCAGAGCCTGGCACACCCACAGAGGGCATCACTGTCCAAGCCCCCATCAGGAGAGGATCCATCCCCTTCACTATGCAGACATGCCCAATGTATAGGACTACACCTTCAGAACAACAGTCACCCATTACGGCCTTCTCAGCCCAGGCCACTGTCAGGAGAGCGTCAGTTCCCTCATTGAGGCAGCTGCCACCACCAACAGCAGCAATAGTACCAGTCGAAGTAGCAGCACCCCTAGAGGGAGTCACTGCAACAGCAAGGCAGCCTTCCATGCCATCAGCTATGCAGCCTGCACACGGTGTGGCTGAGGTGGTGACCATTTCAGCAGGGTCGGAGATGCCTATTCAGGTATACAGTGTCAGAGCTCCAATAAAGAAACCGTATATACCTCCAACAGCCCAGCCACAACAGAACGTATCTGAAGTTAGGACAATGCCATCAGAGCCACAGGTTCCTGTAGAAGTGTCTGCAGCTCAAGCTTCTGGTAGAAGGGCATCAATACATGATGTACCTCAGCAGCCACAATATGTGGCTGAAGTAATGGCTCTACCAGCAGAGCAGGTCATACCTACAGATGTAGTTTCAACTGAGGCCATGCCTGGAAGAGCATCAATACCATCAGAAACGCAACAACCACAAACCATGGGAGAGTTATTAGCAATGCCCTTAGAAGCTATGCCCCCAACCATCCATCAGTCAGCATCACTGACAGAGGTGGTTTCAACTGAGGCCATCTCTAGAGGAGCATCAATACCATCAGAAATGCGGCAACCACAAACCATGGCAGAGGTAGCAGCAATTCCCTTACAGCAGGAGATGCCTACTGCAGCTATTACCAGCCAAATCCATGTAGAAGCTACACCCTCAACCATGCATCAGTCACCATCACTGATTGAAGTGGTTTCAACTGAGGCCATCTCTAGAAGAATGACAATACCATCAACAATTGAGCAACCACAAACCATGGCAGAGGTAGCAGCAATGCCCTTACAGCAGGAGATACCTACTGAAGCTATTGCCAGCCAAGTCCATGTCGAAGCTACACCCTCAACCATGCATCAGTCACCATCACTGATAGAAGTGGTTTCAACTGAGGCCATCTCTAAAAGAGTGACAATACCATCAACAATGGAGCAGCCAAAACCCATGGCAGAGGTAGGAGCAATGCCCTTACAGCAGGAGATACCATCAATACCATCAGCTGCACCGCAACCACAAGCAGTGGCCGAAGTGATGACGTTGCCTTCAGAGTATGAAATGCCTACGGAAGTTAGAACAACTGAGGCCACTACCACTAGAAGGACATCCATATACTCTGTAGCACAACAACCATACACAGTTGCTGAAGTAACGGCTTACCCATCAGAATATGAAACACCCATCCAGGTGGTTACAACCGAGGCTATTTCCACTACAAAAAGAGCGTCTATAACCATGCAGAAACCCCTTCGTATGGCCCAGGTTATCACGATGCCTGCAGAGCCAGATGTAGAGGCATATGCTGCCCAAGTCCCATACAGGAGAGGATCCATCCCCTCAGCAGTGCAACCACCACAGGCAGTACCAGAAGTGCTGATTTATTCATCAGCCCATGAGACCCCCCTGGAATTCATTACAACTGAAGCCTACACCAGGAGAATGTCAGTTCCATCTATCCAGGAGATTCCCGAGACCGTCCCCGTGGCTCCAGTCACCATCACCAGGAAATTCCACCATGAGTCAATCGAGAGCCAGGAGATCCATGGGCCTGAGAAGGTGGTGAACAGCCTGAGCCACATGTACTCCTCATCTATCTCCACCTCAGCCCAGCACCCGGAGAGCCTGCCCAGCCTGGTCACTCAGGTGGTCACCACAGAGGTTCAGAGAACCACGGTGTCTTTGGTCCATGAGAGGCTGCCCCAGGTTCCTGCATCCAATGGAGTGGCCATCACCATCCAGCCAGACTTGGTTAAAGTCCAGCCCTTTCCCAAACAGAACGGGAAGATCTACTCCGGTGATGCCATTGACCTCCGCACCATTAATGTTGGCGTGAAGATGACCGATTCAGGGATGGACTTGACCCCACAGGAATCAAGTCGCCAGTCCACCTGTAGCGACTCTAGTGGCCGACATACAGCAGTGCAGCCAGAGATAGTGAACTTGAGTGCTGAGATCACCCCTTCCACCACGCTGTCTGTTGTCACTGATAGCATCACTATTGTCACCTGTTCAGACACCATTGAGTCCTACGCCAGCGAGCCAGCAGAAATACCTTTAGATCTGCAGGGTTATGTTGCCTCCATGCCTCTCCCTCTCACCACATACAAACCATTCCAGCCTCTGGCACAGATAGTGTACAGGCGAGTGGACTCTCCGCCTATCAGCATCACAGTGTTAGCCACAGACACAGAGACACCAATAAACCTGTCTTATGGAGCCTCCATGGTAAATAGCAGACTTCCAGTGACCATGGCCCCCGCTATCACCAAAGTGGGGGACATGCTCTCAGAGCCAGCAGGGGCTGTGGATCTGTCCACCTCTAAACCCCTCAGGGCCATGGCAGCTCTGTCTGACAAGAGCCCTGGTGTGGTGACCACAGTCATAGAGGATGATGGGACACCCATAGATCTGACAGCTGGGAGGAATGTGTGCTGTGATGTCATCTACAAGCTACCCTTCACAGGGAGCTGTAGGACCCAGGCGCCGGTTATTACCCAACCTGACAACCGCTTCGGTTACAGAGATGACCACTACCAGTATGATCATGCTGGGTTTTATGGTATCAAGGGCCTGAGCGGCAAGGCCATGTCTGAGACCAACCTGGCTGATGCAGGACTGTTCCTCTATGATGGAAAGACCAGATATAACTATAACGGAGCCTCGGACAGTGCAATAGACCTGACTGCTGCTAATATGTCCGCAGGTTGGTATGGTAGAAATATAGCATGTTTGCTAGGTTTTTGGTTCTTTTCAATTTTTTACCTGCTTGAATTTAATTTCTGAATGGTAACCTATTTCTCTGGGCATTGTTTTACATGAGTTATCATTATGTTCATTTCTAGTGTGATTAAAAATGTGCATTTACTGTACTTTTGCATGATTTGTGAAACGATCTTGATTTTAATAAATGTCCTGTTTCTTTTGTCTTTTCTTTCTTTTACACAGATGCATGCATATGCCTGCGTGTTCTCCCACAATATTTTGGCTTTGCATCATGCTAGCTGGACAGACTGAATATACTTGCATGCTTCGTGTTATGATCTCCCCAAATCGAATCTGCATGGCCTCTTTTTGTACAGAAAGTTATGATGCTATAATCATTGACTTAAACCTACATTTCTGGACCCATCATAACAGGTGAAGCTCTAGACTACACCAGTAAAGCTGCTGGGGCGTATACGGGGATATCCACTGCTCCATATTCCCAGGTCTCTGCTTATAGTGTCTTTAGATCCTCAGACGGAATGGTATACTCCTCCATAGCAGCCCCTGTTCCTTCGACATACCCCATCACCACTCAGCCAGGTTCCATCTTCAGCACCACCCTACCTCCTACCACAACCCTCCAGGAGCAGCCAGCACCAGCTCCACACCCCTATGGCTTTATTCCCACCAGCGACCCTGGCCAACAGATCATCAGCCTGGACACTAGCCTGCCCAAGGACCTGCTGCCCAGTGCTCTGGCTGACATCATGACTGGCTTCCCTGACCTGTACTCTGACCAGACACTGGAAGCCATCGCAGCCTCTCTGGACGCCCTGGCTTCATCGCCCATGTTCCCCGGTCTGGATGACAGCAAGATCACCCAGTACCAGATGGAGAGGGAGTTCCTGCAGCTGGAGAAGCTGAAGCAGCTGTGTCTGGCTGAGGAGCTGGAGTGGGAGAGGCAGGAGATCCAACGCTACCGTGAACAGGAGCAGATCATGGTGCAGAGGGAGCTGGAGGAGCTGCAGGTATGAATGTGTGTGTACGGTATATGTCTCCTGTGTTAATGTATGGTGCGGGGTGTCGTGGTCACTGTTCATGCTCACTGTTTTTAATATGTTTGTAATCAGTTACTGTAAGGTGATCGACAATAATGTTAATCTATTCTATTCTACAGGCTCTGAAACAGCAGCTGTTAATGCAACAGGAAGAGGAGCACCAGGCGCAACTTGTAGCCCAGCAAGAGACCTACAACCAGCAGAGGCAACAGTTAGAGCAGATCCAACAACTCCAGGTGCAGCTACAGCACCAGCTAGATGAGCAGTACAGTACTACAGGGTCAGACAACCTGCTAGAGAAGCAGTATACAGGGGTTGGGGATAACTGCCAATACTGGCCTGTTAGAGATGAGTCCACCACCTCATCCACTGTCACCCAGCTAGAGGGTGGGCAGTATGTAACCAGTGAGGGTCAGAGAGAGGGTGGAGGTCAGGACCAACTGCAGCTCAGTAGGAAACAACCGGCAGGGTCTAACCAGCCTGGTGACCAGGGGTATGGTACAGGAGTGGTAGGGAAGAGGATAGTGGACAGTGGGGTCCAGACAGACGATGAGGACTCAGTAGACAGGATGTATGTAGGGAGGAGGAAGAGGAACTACAGGAAGGGTGTAGACAGCAGTGTTCAGACTGATGATGAGGAGGACCAGGAGGTTGAGTGGGACATGCCAGCCAGGTCGCGGCGGCGCTCCCGCTCCAGTAAGCACAGTGGTGAGGGGAAACACGGTGGCTCTAAGGTCTCCAGCATTGCCATTCAGACTATTGCAGAGATCTCTGTCCAGACAGACCACTCCGGGAGCATCAAACGCCCCAGCATCCAGATGGACACTAAGGTGGAGATCATCAAACACATCTCAGCCCCAGAGAACTCTCAGAGAGGTGGCAGTCTCAGCTGCCAGACAGACGCAGACCAGAGGCACCCCTCACCGGCAGACATCACCCCCAAGTCCCCCAAGGTGCTCTACTCCACTGTGTCCACCCTCTCCTCCAGTAAGGCCATGGAGGGAGGGCAAAACATGCTGACCACTGACCCGACCAGGTTTTCCTCCAGCCCTATGATGCTGAAGCCTGGGCAGAAGTCTATATCTGACCAAAAATCTCTCAGCCATACCACCGAGGACAGGATAGGCTACCACTACTCAGACAGCTACTCTGTAAGTCATTGCAGTAAGAATACTGGGAATATAAAATAGTGTTAAATATGACCATGCTAAAGGCATAGTAAAACACATTGATTGCATGCTGTTGAAATGTTTGTTGAAAGTAAAAACCTTGCAATAGTGTTAAAGTGTTGCTCCAGATCTTTTGTATAATTTCAACTAGTAGTTTTGCTCACAAGCCAAAACGGGTCCTCGATTTTTCTGTACTACTTCATACAAATGTGTTCTATGTCATCCATTACGTATGATTTATTTCGTCCTGCAATTAACATGATTATTACATAAAAACTTTTTTTTTAAAAATTTTTATGATATGTTACAATTTTTTTTGCTTAAGATCCCGAACTGCATCTTAAAGTACTCTCAGATACTTATCTTATCTGTTGTCTTATTGATGTTTCCTCTGTCTGTCCTAGGGACAGAGCTCAACGTCAGGCACTGGAAAGAAGGTGAAGAGAACCCTTCCCAACCCACCCCCTGAAGATGACCCTCTGACCGGCCCATCAGGTTACAGCACCAACTCAGCCCGCCGCCGGCTTGGCCGTCACACCACCATGGCCCGGGCCAAGATCCTGCAGGACATTGACAAGGAGCTGGATCTAGTGGAGAGAGAGTCATCCAAGCTCCGCAGGAAACAGGCCGAGCTAGATGAGGAGGAGAAGGAGATTGATGCCAAGCTGAGGTTATTTATTTATTTTACCATTTGGGAAAGAGGCAAGTCATTTATGAACTAGTTTTGATTTACAATACAATAGCATACTTTAGATGAGTAGAACACATGGGTCTGTATGAAGTGATCACTCCCCCCTCAGGCATAATGGGACCCTTGTCATCCAAAAATGTATACTTTTGACTGATCTGAACATTCTTTCAAGAGTCTTGATGACTGAAGGTGCTTCAAGGTGCCTTTTGGACTAGATGGATCCCATTATGTCTGGCGAAAACCACACACTGCATTCCACTATAAGAACCTCATACCAATTCATACCAACGGTCAAGCAAGGTGGTGGTAGCGTGATGGTTTGGAGATGCTTTGCTGCATCAGGACTTGGACGACTTGCCTTAATAGAAGGAACCATGAATTCTGCTCTGTATCAGAGAATTCTACCTGAAAATGTCAGGCCATCCGTCTGTGAACTGAAGCTGAAGCACAGCTGGGTTAGGCAACAAGACTATGATCCAAAACATACATTCAAGTCTACATGAAAATGGTTCAAAAGCAACTCATTTGAAGTCAAAGTCCCAATTGAGCAGTTGTGATGGCAGTACTTGAAACGAGCACTTCATGCTTGAAAACCCACAAGTGTCGCTGAGTTAAGACACAACTGCATGGAAGAGTGGGACAAAATGTATCCACAGCGATA
The DNA here is from genome assembly GCF_023373465.1 of Oncorhynchus keta. NCBI lineage: Eukaryota > Metazoa > Chordata > Actinopteri > Salmoniformes > Salmonidae > Oncorhynchus > Oncorhynchus keta. The sequence goes on from NC_068437.1 coordinate 29,524,993, forward strand.
TGAGAGACTGATCAACAACTACAGGAAGCATTTGGTTGGAGTCATTGCAGCTGAAGGTGGCACTAACTGTAACCAGTGCCTGCAACCTGGTTCAGGTTGTCAGTCAACCTACCAGGGTAGTTACAAATATTTATTGATCACATTTTTACTAACACTGCAGATATTTGCTTTGAAGCAGTATCCAAATCCATAGGATGTAGTGATCACAATATAATATTCATATCTATGCAAACCAAAGTTCTGTAGTGATTCATATGTTAATGCTTTAAAGAATATTTGCTGGTCTGTGGTGTGTAATGAGGAGCAACCAGACGCTGCACTTGACACATTTATAAAATTGCTGATTCCAGTTACTAATAAGCTCACAACCATTAAGAAAATGACTAAAACTGTTACATCCCCGTGGATTGAAAACTGGTATGGTTGAGAGGGATGAGGCAAAAGGTATGGCAAATAAGTCTGGCAGCCCAACTGATTGGCATACTGGACATTAATAAATCATATGACTAAGCTAAAAAATAAAATTAAAATAAACAGTACCATGAAACAAAGATAAAGTATTTAAAGAATGATAGTAAAAAGCTTTGGAGCACCTTAAATGACATTTTGGGGAAAAAAGCAAACTTGACTCCATCATTCATTGAATCAGATGGCTCATTCATCACAAAACCCACTAATATTGCGACCTACTTTAATTACTTTTTCATTGGCAAGATAAACAAACTTAGGGATGACATGCCAGCAACAAACGCTGACACTAAAAGTTATAAGTATACTTTTTTTTGTTATTTGTAAATTTAGGTTCTCTTTATCTAATATCAGTTTTTGGTTGAAAATAGAGAAAATAGAGAATCTGAAAGGGGGCAAATATCTTATCACGGCCATGTACAGTGCAGTACTATTTTACAACCTGTAATTTAAATGGATTTTTATTTGGATTTCATGTTAATGGACATACACAAAATAGTCCAGATTGGTGAAGTGAAAAAAGAATATTTGCAAAAATAAAAAAAAGGAAAGGTGGTGCATTTGTATTCATCCCCTTTGCTATGAAGCCCCTAAATAAGACCTGGTGCAACAAATTACCTTCACAAGTCACATAATTAGTTAAATAGATTGCACACAGGTGGACTTAAGTGTCACATGATCTGAGCATATATACACCTGTTCTGAAAGGCCCCAGAGTCTTCAACACCACTAAGCAAGGGGCACCACCAAGCTAGCGGCACCATGAATAATAATATATGCCATTTAGCAGACGCTTTTATCCAAAGCGACTTACAGTCATGTGTGCATACATTCTACGTATGGGTGGTCCCGGGAATCGAACCCACTACCCTGGCGTTACAAGCGCCATGCTCTACCAACTGAGCTACAGAAGGACCAAGGAGATCTCCAAACAGGTCAGGGACGACGTTGTGGAGAAGTAGAGATCGGGGTTGGGTTATAAAAAATATCAGAAACGTTGAACATCCCACAGAGCACCATTAAATCCATTATTAAAAAATGGAAAGAATATGGCAACACAACAAACCTGCCAAGAGAGGGCCGCCCACCAAAACTCACAGACCAGGCTAGGAGGGCCTTAATCAGAGAGGCAACAAAGAGACCAAAGATAACCCTGAAGGAGCTGCTAAGCTCCACAGCGGAGATTGGAGTATCTGTCCATAGGACCACTTTAAGCCGTACACTCCATAGAACTGAGCTTTATGGAAGAGTGGCCAGAAAAAAAACATTGCTTAAAGAAAAAAATTAGCAAACACGTTTGGTGTTTGCCAAAAAGCATGTTGGAGACTCTCCAAACATATGGAAGAAGGTACTCTGGTCAGATGAGACTAAAATTGAGATTTTTGACCATCAAGGAAAACGCTATGTCTGGCGCAAATCCAACACCTTTTATCACCCCGAGAACACAATCACAGCATCATGCTGTGGGGAAGTTTTTCATTGGTAGGGACTGGGAAACTGGTTAGAACTGAAGTAGTGATGGATGGCGCTAAATACAGGGAAATTCTTGATGGAAACCTGTTTGTCTTCCAGAGATTTGAGACTGGACAGAGGTTCACCTTCACCAGAGGTTCACCTAGTCAGACCTCAATCCAATTGAGAATCTGTATGACTGAAAGATTGCTATATACCAGCGGAACCCATCCAACTTGAAGGAGCTGGAGCAGTTTTATTTTGAAGAAAGGGCAGAAATCCCAGTGGCTAGATGTGCCAAGATTGTGGAGACATACCCCAAGAGACTTGCAGCTGTAATTACTGCAAAAGGTGGTTCTACAAAGTATTGCCTTTTTGGGGGGGGTTCTGTTTTTTTGTCTTATTTCTTGTTTGTTCACATTAAAAAAATTGCACCTTCATAGTAGTTGGCTGGTTGTGTAAATCAAATGATACAACTCCCCAAAAATCTATTTTAATTCCAGGTTGTAAGGCAACAAAATAGGAAAAATGCCAAGGGGGTTGAATACTTTCGCAAGCCACTGTAAATTCTATCCCATCTTCTCCTTTTTACAGGTACCTTGAGATGGGCATCAACCGTCGTAAGGATGCCCTGCTGCAGGAGAGAGAGAAAAGAGAGAGGGCCTACCTGCAGGGTGTGGCTGAGGAGAGAGACTACATGTCAGACAGTGAGGTCAGCAACATCAGGGAGACCAGAGGTAGCAATCACGGCCTGGAGAGACCCAGGACAGCTCCCCAGTCAGAGTTTGACCAGTTCATCCCCCCTCAGACTGAGGCCGACTCTCAGTACTCCACTCTAACCAGTCCCTACTCCCACTATGCCCAGTATGTCCCCCAGACCAATGCCACCAGCCACTACCCCCAGCAGACCCTGTACCAGCAACAGGCCCTCTACCAGCAGCACCCCTACCAAAGTCAGTCAGTTTACTCCTCTGTACCCAGCCTGTCCTACCCCCAGGCCTCCCACTCCCACCAGCAGGCCCAGTCCTCAGGCTACCAGTCCAAGAACACTACCAACTACGAGGTGATCCGGAACCAGCCCATCATCATTGTACCCTCCTCCAGCGAGGGTGGGTATGGGGTGGGAAAGTACAACAGCCTGGAACTGAGGATGGGTCTGGAGGAGAGGAGAATGGCCTCCAGCCCCATGTCTAATATATCTACTGAATCCTTCTACGCTGACATCGACCACCACAACGCCAGGAACTATGTTCTGATAGAGGACATAGAGCAGCTGACTAAAGGCTCTGCAGGGCTGGGGTCAGGGTTCAGCCTGACTGACAAGGACCTGTCCAAGGCTGACAGGCTGCTCCGGGTCGCTGAAGCCAGGCGCACTGCAGAGGTAACTGTTATGTATTTAAAGCAGTGGCGGTCGTTGCTGTTTAAGATTAGGGAGGATTTTGTTATTTTTTTATGATCCTTATTTTTATTACAGCATATTGGATGACTGTCATTCATATTCCATTCACCCAGTTCAATGTAACATCGATTGGTTTAGGCTACTACATGATACTCACATTTTTCCTATACCCATCATGAGGTTGCTACAACCTAGCCTACGAATGAAAGTTTATAATGTAGGTGCACAGGTCGAGAGACAAATTGGAGTAATCAAGGTGATAGACAGTGACACATTCAATACCACCTAGCACACTCTTGCTTGCATCTAACAGATCTAGGGTGTAACCATTAGTCCAAACAGTTGCGCACTAAAGTTTATATTGGACAAATTCAGGTAAGTTTATCTATGTTTCATTCCGTTGCTTCCGTTTAAGAAAAGTTTTTCAACAGAATCGGTGGAATGAATACACCCTTGACTACCCGCACACACAGTTCACTTTCATAGCAGCCACAGCATCATCACTTTGCTCGTTGTATAATTCTTTCTCGCATTTATTCACTGTCCTCTCACCTTTCCCTTCACTTGTGGACTTCTGCACAACACAACAGCTATCTGTGACCAGGCAAAAAAACATTTCCAAGCCAAACCTTCATATCATAACTGTTAATCGCTACACACAGCTTACATCATTGTCATGATATTAGCTAACGTTAACTAATGCACTTTTGTACACCGTGCTGGTCCGTACAATTGACCTTATTTTAGCGCCCCCAAAAACGCATTACTTCCAGATCAACTGTAATACTATTGTAAAGGACAATTTCTCCCCTTTCCAGCAAAATCAACGACAAGACCTTCATGATGCCCATCTCAGCATGATTGAAGAATGCAATGAGCTCCGTCGGGTCTTTCTAAAAATGGCGGGTGGGGAAGCAAAACCTACTGCGTAATAGTGAAAGGGGGAGGGAGATATGTCGTGTGGGGAAACTGATTTTTTCACCCAATCTGTTCAACTTATCACCTCTAAAATGTAAATAAAACACTATAAAGAGTTTATATAATGTGTTATTACATACCTATTGGAAGGTTTGTGTCGAATTTGAATCGGGTTTTAGGGCTGCGGTGCTAAATTTATCTTCAGAAGTAAACAGTGGCTGTCTCGGCTTTTGAGTCGTGATGACGCAAAAAATGAATGCATTCAGTTGTACAATTGACTAGGTATCCTCTGTCCCTGTCCCTTTCTTGTTTTTAAACTGCGAGAGAAGTGTTATACCTGGTGGAGAGAGGCTGTATGACACAGAATGAGTTGCAAATGCACGTTACGTCACGATGTAGCGTACCACGTCAGAGGGGTCCATTTTTTGGTATTTTCTCAAATACTATTTGCCCATTACCATGTCAATCAACGCTGAATCGAAACTTAGTTCACATCCCAGATTTTGATGCAATACAGTTGCCATAGTCCCATTAGTTTTCATTGCAGCCTTGTTTGAATGCTGCGGTTGCGCATATTTGTACGGAATGGGGTTAGTCATGGTTAACTTCATAGTCAACATAGACATTACAACTAACACATTAGTAAACCCGCTAAAATCACGCAGTAACAGTGTACAGCAAGCAGTTTAGCTGTTACACCGGCGGGCCCCGGTGGTAATAAAACAAAAAAGCGAAAGCTTACCTGGACTTGGAAAGTTCCAGTGTTTGATATTCTTAGCCAGCTAGCTAACATAATTATCATTCCTCTCTGTTTGAGCCAATGGTTTGAGTAGGCTAAATTACCTGGCTGCATTAGCTAGCTAAGTAAGTGAAAGTGAACAAAAATACAATGAAACATAGCTATCTCTCTCTCTCTCTGCTGCTGCTTCTCCTTAGTTTTTGAAGAAATTAATTTGTTCAAAACTGTTCAACTTTTGTCTTTCTCTCTCTTTGAGTCAACTCCTCACCACATGTTATGCACTGCAGTGCTAGCTGGCTCCAGTTTATGCTTTCAGTACTAGATTCATTATCTGATCATTTGATTGTGTGTACAACATGTCCGTTCATGCTGCAAGGGCTCTGATAGGTTGGAGGATGTCCTCTGGAAGTTGTCATAATTACTGTGTAAATCTATGGAAGGGGGTGAGAACCATGAGCCTCCTGGATTTTGTATTGAAGTCAATGTACCCAGAGAAGGACAGAAAATAGCTGCTACACCATGGTGCTACCCTACAGAGTGCTGTTGAGGCTACTGGAGACCTTCATTGCAAAACAGTGTGTTTTAATCAGTTGTTTGGTGACATTAATATATTTAGTATAGTTTTATCAAAAAAAGCTAACTTTTTAAATGTTTAACAACATTCATGAAATTCACTTTATAAGATGGTCCTCCCCTTCCTCCTCTGAGGAGCCTCCACTGATTTTAAAGTAAATGCTCTTCTGTGATATGTAGGTTTTGTTACAGTGGGGCAAACAAATATTTAGTCAGCCACCAATTGTGCAAGTTCTCCCACTTAAAAAGATGAGAGGCCTGTAATTTTCATCATAGGTACACTTCAACTATGACAGACAAAATTAGAAGGAAAAAAAATCCGGAAAATCACATTGTAGGATTTTTAATGAATTTGTTTGCAAATTATGGTGGAAAATAAGTATTTGGTCAAGAACAAAAGTTTCCCAATACTTTGTTATATACCCTTTGTTGGCAATGACAGAGGTCAAATGTTTTCTGTAAGTCTTCACAAGGTTTTCACACACTGTATTTTGGCCCATTCCTCCATGCAGATCTCCTCTAGAGCAGTGATGTTTTGGGGCTGTTGCTGGGCAACAATGATTTTCAACTCCCTCCAAAGATTTTCTATTGGGTTGAGATCTGGAGACTGGTTAGGCCACTCCAGGACCTTGAAATGCTTCTTACGAAGCCACTCCTTCATTGCCCGGGCGGTGTGTTTGGGATCATTGTCATGCTGAAAGACCCAGCCATGTTTCATCTTCAATGCCCTTGCTGATGGAAGGAGGTTTTCACTCAAAATCTCACGATACATGGCCCCATTCATTCTTTCCTTTACACGGATCAGTCTTCCTGGTCCCTTTGCAGAAGAACAGCCCCAAAGCATGATGTTTCCACCCCCATGCTTCACAGTAGGTATGGTGTTCTTTGGATGCAACTCAGCATTCTTTGTCCTCCAAACACGACGAGTTGAGTTTTTACCTAAAAATTCTATTTTGGTTTCATCTGACCATATGACATTCTCCCAATCTTCTTCTGGATCATCCAAATGCTTTCTAGCAAACTTCAGATGGGCCTGGACATGTACTGGCTTAAGCAGGGGAACACGTCTGGCACTGCAGGATTTGAGTCCCTGGCGGCGTAGTGTGTAACTGATGGTAGGCTTTGTTACTTTGGTCCCAGCTCTCTGCAGGTCATTCACTAGGTCCCCCCGTGTGGTTCTGGGATTTTTGCTCACCGCTCTTATGATCATGGAGTGAGATCTTGCGTGGATCCCCAGATCGAGGGAGATTATCAGTGGTCTTGTATGTCTTCCTAATAATTGCTCCCACAGTTGATTTCTTCAAACCAAGCTGCTTACCTATTGCAGATTCAGTCTTCCCAGCCTGGTGCGGGTCTAAAATTTTGTTTCTGGTGTCCTTTGACAGCTCTTTGGTCTTGGCCATAGTGGAATTTGGAGTGTAACTGTTTGAGGTTGTGGACAGGTGTATTTTATACTGATAACAAGTTCAAACAGGTGCCATTAATACAGGTAACGAGTGGAGGACAGAGGAGCCTCTTAAAGAAGAAGTTACAGGTCTGTGAGAGCCAGAAATCTTGCTTTTTTGTAGGTGACCAAATACTTTTTTCCCACCATAATTTGCAAATAAATTCATAAAAAATCCTACAATGTGATTTTCTGGATTTTTTTTCTAATTTTGTCTGTCATAGTTGAAGTGTACATATGATGAAAATTACAGGCCTCTCATCTTGTTGAGTGGGAGAACTTGCACAATTGGTGGCTGACTAAATACTTTTTTGCCCCACTGTATATACTCTGTCTCAGTGTGTCTTGTGCAGGTTTTGCTGAAAATTGCTTAAAATCCTATGCAATATGATGATGATTTTCTTTTCTTTGTTTAGGTCGCTGCGTTCCTGGGTAACTCGCGTCTGCACAGCTACGGTAAAGGAGATGAGGACTCTATGGAAGAGCCCTATGAGCTGAAGCTCCTGAAGCAACAAATAAAGCAGGAATTTAGACGAGGGACGGAGGGTCTGGAGCACCTCTCAGGCCTGGGCATGCCTCAGTACATCCCCACTGACCCCAACTACAGACACTTCCCTAAGGCTGAGAAGTACAGCATCAGCCGACTGACCTTGGAGAAACAAGCTGCCAAGCAGCTTCCTGCTGCCGTGCTCTACCAGAAACAGATCAAGAACCAGAAGAAGGCAACCCTGATGGACCCCAAGATAACAAAATTCTCCCCCATCCAGGAGAGCAGAGACCTGGAGCCAGACTACAGCAGCTTCCTGGGTTCTGGAGTCTCATCTGTCACCAACCTGTCCACACGAGCCAGACTGCTTCAGGATGAGATCAACTTTGGCCTGAAGAAGAACCTCTCTGAGCAGCAGAAGTACCTGGGCTCCTCTCTGGGAACTAATCTGGCTGGCTCTCTGAGCCAGTCCCTTAGCCTGGGGGGACCCACCATGAGGTCCACCCTACAGGATGACACCACCTACCCCAGCGGTACGAGCTCTCGCCCTTCCTCACGACCCAATTCCCGCCCCACTTCTGTCTATGGCCTGGATCTTTCCATCAAACGGGACTTGTCTAGCTCTTCTCTCAGGCTGAGGAGCGAGGGAGAAGCCCTGGATGCAGCGTTCGGCTCCGGACTGGCCAGGACCAAGCCCACCAGCCTGCCCATCGGGCGAATCCCCATCGTGGCTCAGAACTCAGAAGAGGAGAGCCCTCTGAGCCCGGTGGGAGAGCCAATGGGCATGGCCAGAGCCTCAGCTGGTCCTCTACCACCTATCTCAGCTGACTCCAGAGACCAGTTTGGCTCCAGCCATTCCCTGCCGGAGGTCCAGCAGCACATGAGGGAGGAGTCCAGGGTTACACGTGGACATAGTGGGGTCTACGACAGAGACATAGCCTTCATCATGGATGATCTGGGGGGAGCGATGTCTGACAGCGAAGGTAAATGGCTCCTGAGGCTTTCACAGCACCCTGAGTCTCTGGACATGTCGCAATGCTCCTGACTGTTTGTATGTCTGCCTGAGAAGGCTTTGACTCTGTCTCTGTTGTCCTCATCACTTATTATTTCACATCTTTTATCATCATGTTGTCTTTGTCTTTTATTCTGGTTTATGTTTCTGTCTTGTTTGATCTCTGCATGCAACACTATTTGTTATTTTGTCTTCTTTTGTCTGTCTTCTTCGCCGATACATAATACGGTTGATGTTATGTATGAGGCAGTGTGTCTGTGTTGTTATTAGCATGCTCCAGTTCTGTTCTCTTCTTTTATATGTTGGCTTCCTGGTTTCATCACTGACCGAATGTATTATGGGATGGATACAGGGCTTCATGTAAGCATACAGAGCAGTAAAAGTAACAATGTATTATATGTGATCGTAAATACATTTTAAGTGCCTCTGTGCATCTGTGCCTCTGTGGACTAAATAGGTGTTAACCTATTTAAATGGGTGGGAGACTAATGAATATGCAACAGTAGCTGGTAAACTGTCGCAACAATCTGGGTGCTATCTATAGTCTATACAAGCTGTTGGATTCATGATAGGATGACAGAGAGAAACACCCTGGGACTACAGGCCCTGTTGTCTACAGTACACCACTCCTCCTCTCTCCTCTCCTTTCCTTTTCTTCTCCAGACAGAAAATGGTGTCTGGTTTTTGTAGAAAGTAGGTCAGGCCTTTAGACATACTTATATTTACTTTTCAGCTGTTGTGGAGCTTGGCCTGCTGTCAGCAGCCATTTTAAAGGCATAATGCTGAATCACTATGTCTGGGTCTAGTTACTGTAATTGTTCAGACGATGCAGTCAGCCATTTATATTGTACCTGACTCACTCACTTTGTCTCTTTACCAGAAATACGCACATACTATTACAGCAGTAATAATACAGAGAGCTTATGCTCACATTTATATTGCAATGCAATGTCATTTTTCCCCCTAAGGATTTTGTAGATTATTTGTTTGTGTATTTGAGTTTTAGATTTGGATCCATGTTTATAGTAGACTGATATACTGTACACTGAGTAAACAAAACATTAAGAACACCTGCTCTTTCCATGACATAGACTGACCATGTGAATCCAGGTGAAAACTATGATCCCATATTGATGTCACTTGTTAAGTCCACTTCAATCAGTGTAGATGAAGGGGAGGAGACAGGTTAAATAAGGATTTTCAAGCCTTGAGACATGGATTGTGTATATGTGCCATTCAGATGGTGAATGTGTAAGACAAAATATTTAAGTGCCTTTGAACAGAGTATGGTAGTAGGTGCCAGGCTCACCGGTTTGAATCTGTCAAGAACTGCAATGCTGCTGGGTTTTTCACACTCAACAGTTTCCCGTGTTTATCACGCATGGTCCACCAACCAAAGGACATCCAGCCAACTTGACACAGCTGTGGAAAGCAATGGAGTCAACATGGGCCAGCATCCCTGTGGAATCCTTTCCACACCTTGTTGACTCCTTGCCCCAATGAATTGAGGCTGTTCTGAGGGCAGAACGGGGTGGGGGTGCAACTCAGTATTAGGAAGGTGTTGTACATTCAGTGTATGTTATTGTAGTCACACTACGCAGTTATTTATAGCATATTCATCCCTGCACATCTTGGGTATGTTCCATTTTGTATTCATGCATGTTGCTGTGAGATAAAATGTGTTTGAGTTTCCATTTCAATAAAGCTTGACATCGTCTTTTGCATGATGTTGGTTGCTTTGAATGTTTCCAAGCGACTGTAATGTGCATGCTCTCTTCTGATTGGTAGCATATTAATGTGTTCTCTCCCCATCTCTTCAGCTGTCCTTCTCACATCTATGTTTCCTAACCAAAACCTCACTCCTCAACATGCCCCTATGTTTCTATTGGCCCAGCATAGTGTAGTTACTGATATTTAGTTTCAGAATGCACACCATTTCTCTTTACGTATTTTGGAAAAGACAAGCAGAAACACACGGACACACACACATTAATAAGCATATATGCAAGTTGATTCATTTGACAAAGCATTTTCATTTGAATAGCATGTTATACAGTTTTACATTTACTATAAAACTGACCCCAATGACAGGTGAATTAGTAGTTGATGAGCAGCAGAAGGCTCTCTTTCTGACCCTACATCAATAAGAGTGTCTATCTGCCTTGGTTCCAGCCCTAAATGACTCCATGCTGACACTGAACAGAGATGATCCCAGAATCTTTCATGAGAGTATCAGACACGGTAGAGTATTCTAGTTTAGTTCCTCCCCACTGGCCCTGCTGCCTGCCCTCCACTAATACAGCAGCACCATGTTAAAGGGACACTCCGCAATATGACATCATCATACCCAGCCGTACCCAGCCATGCCTCAAGGAAGGGTGCGAATTGGCAAGACAAAATAAGTCGCCACACTGTGATGTCATATAGTTGAGTCTACCTTTTGATGTTTAGAATGCTTTTGTATCCATGTGACTTTACAGTAAGTCAATGCTATGCATTTGATGTATTTGAGTAAATACCCGTGTATTTGTAGGTAGATCATTTTACAATTATTCTACAATTGCTGTATTATAACATCTTTCATGCACTTCCAATCAGAAATGCAAACTCCCTGATGGACTATAATGTTATAAGATGTATTTATTTGCTTTCAAAGCATGTGCTCCACTATATGTAGTTCAGTGCATGTGATATACAGTGTAAGTGGATGGAGACATAGTCCACTGAATAAGTGTGAGATTCAAGACATTGTGTTGTAGCCGTTTCTAAAACATATAACTTTACACCCCAGCCGGAGGCCCCAACTGGAACATAGAAGGTGAGAGCTGCAGTGTGAACGGTCTAATCCAGACCACATCCCAACCCCATGTAGCTTAGACAATGTCTGCTTCCACCCCACAACACCCCACACCCCATGGTGCTCAATGACCTGATGCTGATGGTATCACGTACACAAACATTTTAGACTCATTTCTGGAATGACCCATTTTTGGATGGTACTTTACACATATCAACCTCATCATGGAATGACCCATGTCTTGATGTTAATGTACTGTAAACATATCATATACGGTGGTATACGGTAGTGGTTCCCCAATCCATTTCTGGAATGATCCACATTTAAATGGTTCTGTACATATATCAAACCCATTTCTGGAATTCATGTTCATGCACCATTGCAAGGTGGCTCAGATACAGCTCCACATTTAAAAGCTATACATTACCACAACAATGACATGTCTGAATAACGCATCAGTAGTTGTCGAGGGTCTCTCACACGATGATAGATGCAACAATGATCATGGTGTTAGATCACCCTGATAACAACACCAGCTATCAATGTCCCACCTCACTGTCTCAGGGCAAAGGGAACTCCTACTACTACTGTACTGTACTACTGTACTACTCTACTGTACTACTGTACTGTGACTGTGGAAGACACTCTCCTGCGTCCACCTTCAGCGTGTCTCTACTGTGGCCCTGACCCATTGTGGAGATTTTTCACTATCTCTTGGCATGACCTGTTTATCAACACACACACACACACACACACACACACACGCACACGCACACACACACACACACACACACACACACACACACACACACACACACACACACACACACACACACACACACACACACAGGGGTCCCTCTGCATGCCATAACTAATTGAAATACATCCATCCCCATCAGTCTCTGAAGGGGTCACTAATCTAATACAACTGGGGATGGGACAGAGCAGGGTTTTCACCACTCTGCCTTCACTTCTCCAGCTAGCTCAGATCACTGATCACCTAGAAGCAGTAGACATGGAGCGAAGGATGTGTTTATAAATTATTTTAAGGGGGTGCTACTCATGCCAATTCCACATAGCCACCTAGTTCCCGCCCCAAGGCACTTGTGTAGATCTGATCATTCACATAGACTCTGCCAAGCCTAGCAGAGAGTGACTTAGAGATATTACAATATTGCTAATACCTTCAGATCTATATAAAGTGCGTAATATAGGGTCAGGGGCTAGAGGCTAGCGGTTGATTTGGAGTTGGGCATCTATCCTGCTTGTAAAGGGTTTGACCATTGACTATCCCCTCTCTGTCTGTGTCCCTGTCCGTATTTCTCCACCCGTCTCCCCCTCCCCATGTCTCTGTCCCTGTCCGCATGTCTCCACCCGTCTCCCCCTCCCCATGTCTCTGTCCCTGTCCGCATTTCTCCACCCGTCTCCCCCTCCCCATGTCTATGTCCCTGTCCGCATTTCTCCACACGTCTCCCCCTCCCCATGTCTCTGTCCCTGTCCGCATTTCTCCACCCGTCTCCCCCTCCCCATGTCTCTGTCCCTGTCCGCATGTCTCCACCCGTCTCCCCCTCCCCATGTCTCTGTCCCTGTCCGCATTTCTCCACCGGTCTCCCCCTCCCCATGTCTCTGTCCCTGTCCGCATGTCTCCACCCGTCTCCCCCTCCCCATGTCTCTGTCCCTGTCCGCATTTCTCCACCCGTCTCCCCCTCCCCATGTCTCTGTCCCTGTGTAGCATACCACCTGAGGAGGGAGGACACTGACTGGTTTGACAAGCCTGCAGAGAGACAACATCGGGTAAACGGACAAGCTCTGGACAGGAGACAGGTTAGAGGAGCTGGATACGTCTAGTTGACTACATTTAATAAAATACATTATAAACTGGCTGGTTTGAGACTCAATGCAGATAGGCTGAAAGCCGTGGTATATCAGCCTGTACCACGGGTATGACAAAAACATTTTTTTTACTGTTCTAATGACTTTGGTAACCAGTTTATAATAGCAATAAGGCACTTCGGGTGTTGCCTTGTGTCGTGCTTAAGAACAGCCCTTAGCCATGGTATATTGGCCATATACCACATGTACCTTATTTCTTAAATATCCTATATTTTCTCATAATTGAATGTACATTGGTAGTGACTGTCTTTAGTTGAGTTGTATTGGAGTGCTGCAGTATTTTTGTTGTCGTTGTTGTAATCAATGTACTGGATCTGGACTGTTCTGATGTCCCTGTCCCTCCCACAGATGAAGTTGATTCCCTATGTGTATCCTCACATCCGGATCAAAGTACAGAGAGACCCCAAGGACAGCAGTGTTTCAGGTAGAGCACCCACACATACAGTAAACATTCTATAATGTACAGATCTATGGCTATTCAAATGGAATAATAGGATCTCAAACTCTGGAATTCTTATATGACATTTCAGACCTGTTTCATTGGTGTGGGCGTGTGTTCCCTGCAGGGAATGGCCTGGGGATTCGTGTGGTGGGAGGGAAAGAGATTCCTGGGAGTCGTGGTGAGATAGGAGCTTACATTGCCAAGGTTACGCTCGGGGGAGTGGCTGAACAGACAGGGAAAGTGGTGGAAGGTAAGTGTATGTGCACATGTGTGTGTAAGGTGTAAGTAGAGCAAGAGAAGGAGGAGAGAACAAGAGATGAGTAATCTTCTCTGGTCATACAGGGACACACTGATTTAAAGTTGAGAAAGTACTGTGGGTTATAGCCGATGAAAACACAGTTTACAGCAGGTAGAAGAGGTGCAGAGAAATGATTGCGTGCTAGCTCCCTCAAATATAATACAATAATAAGAGTCAAATAAAAATAACAAGTAATAGAAGAAGTATTATGCATTGTAATAATATACTGTATTTACAAATATAAAGTGAGTATGTTAATCTGTGCAGAAAGAAAAAAGGTAAGTGACATTTGGAAAAATCTAACATTCTTATCGTGGTATATCATAACTCCTAAGTTCATCTTGTAGCATTTACATTTTTACTAGTTCAGCTGGATGAGGTATATTGATCATTTCACAAGTGTTCTGGAGGAGAGCCGATAAACTAATGATTTAAGCAGGAATCTATTATTATATTATTAATACCAGGCCAGTGTCAGCTTACTATGAATATCTTTGCCAGGCTATCTGAGCGCCAGAGAGAGAGAGAGAGAGAGCTTGTGGGTTCGCCTGCGTGTGAGCGGGCGTTTGCACCTGTCATGTGTTATTCTCTGAGATGTCAGATAGCCACAAAAAAAGCTCTGTCAACTTACTCTGCCCCTTTGAGATGCCTGCACAGGATTAGTCATTATGCTGTATTTAGCACACACACACACACACACACACACACACACACACACACACACACACACACACACACACACACACACACACACACACACACACACACACACACACACACACACACACACACACACACGCACACACACACACACAGTCACACACACTGTCACATTATAACCTGTATTTAGCACTCACACACACTGTCACATTAGAAAATGTATTTAGCACACACACACACACAGTCACACACACTGTCACATTAGAAAATGTATTTAGCACACACACACACACACACACACAGTCACACACGCACACACACTGTCACATTAGAAACTGTATTTAGCACACACACACACACACAGTCACACACACTGTCACATTAGAAACTGTATTTAGCACTCACACACACTGTCACATTAGAAACTGTATTTAGCACACACACACACAGTCACACACACTGTCACACACACTGTCACATTAGAAACTGTATTTAGCACACACACACACACACACACACACACACACACACACACACACACACACACACACACACACACACACACACACACACGCACACACACAGTCACACACACTCATATTTCTGTAAAACTCTTCTGTCTGAAGCACAGATTAGTACAGGCCACAGGCTGAAGATAAGAACGGAGAAGAAACTTCAGAACACAGCACCCTAACTACCAGACATCCTGAACAATGTGACAGTAGATCTCTCCCACTGATATATTTGGGGGATTTACACTGACGTGGTACATGTTTGAGCATCCAGACCCCCTGTGTTGAACCAGAGGGAAAGCCTTGTTCTTTATGGTTCAATAGCATAATCCACTGCAGTTAGGTATGTGAGGGTTCATCTACTCCCTCTCTTTGTCACGCTCAGTTCAGACGTGGTGACGTCACACCCAGGCGGTGACGCTAGAGACATGTGACAGCCTTTGCTGAGAGAAGAAGAAGGAGGAGAGAGAGAGAGAGAGAGAGAGAGAGAGAGAGAGAGAGAGAGAGAGAGAGAGAGAGAGAGAGAGAGAGAGAGAGAGAGAGAGAGAGAGAGAGAGAGAGAGAGAGAGAGAGAGAGAGAGAGAGAGAGAGAGAGAATGAGAGAGATAGAGGATGAGAGAGAGACAGAGACAGAGAGATAGAGAATGAGAGAGATAGAGAGAGTATGAGAGATAGAGTATGAGAGAGAGAGAGAGAATGAGAGAGAGAGAGAGAGAGAGAGAGAGAGAGAGAGAGAGAGAGAGAGAGAGAGAGAGAGAGAGAGAGAGAGAGAGAGAGAGAGAGAGAGAGAGAGAGAGAGAGAATGAGAGATATAGAGATAGAATGAGAGAGATAGAGGATGAGAGAGAGAGAGAGAGAATGAGCGAGATAGAGAGAGAGAATGAGAGAGATAGAGGATGAGAGAGAGACAGAGACAGAGAGATAGAGGATGAGAGAGATAGAGAGAGTATGAGAGAGATAGAGATGAGAGAGAGAGAGAGAGAGAGAGAGAGAGAGAGAGAGAGAGAGAGAGAGAGAGAGAGAGAGAGAGAGAGAGAGAGAGAGAGAGAGAGAGAGAGAGAGAGAGAGAGAGAGAGAGAGAGAGAGAGAGAGAGAGAGAGAGAGAGAGAGATGAGAGGATGAGAGAGAATGAGAATGAGAATGAGAGAGAGAGAGAGAGAGAGAGAGAGAGAGAGAGAGAGAGGATGAGAGAGAGAGAGAATGAGAATGAGAGAGAGGGAGAGAGGACAAGAGGCAGAGAGCAGAGAAAGATAGAAATAAGAAAAAATTAGGGAGAAGAGATGAGGAGTGGGGAAATGGGAGGGGGAGAGCGGTAGCATGTTCTAAATGTTTCTGTGGCCTTGACTATCTAATCTACAGAGAGAGAGAGATGTTAATTCAATCCTTTGTCGTCACAGCAGCTGGCGAGTTGCTTCGTAAGCAAAAGTCTCATGTGAAGACGAGGTTTCGTTTGTGTAAGTGCAGCCACAGCGCCGAG
Source organism: Oncorhynchus keta (assembly GCF_023373465.1). Lineage (NCBI taxonomy): Eukaryota > Metazoa > Chordata > Actinopteri > Salmoniformes > Salmonidae > Oncorhynchus > Oncorhynchus keta. Next base: position 29,541,564 of record NC_068437.1, read on the forward strand.
GCTGCCATGGGTTTGAGTTTGCTGTGCATTTTCTCCCTCTCTATTTCTATCCTACCTTACTTGACTTTCTCTGGCGTGTTCTCTGAGCCTTGTCAGCTGTGTGAACGAGAACCTGAAAAAAAGATGCTCTAGTCATGAACAGAAAAGGCAGTGGTATATTTGGAAGAGTTGGAGCCTACCCTTGAGAAAGAGTTACGCTTGGAAGCTTGGTTGGGTTGTGTTGTGTTCTGAGATGCACTGAGAACCAGGCCAGGTGTTCGTAGTCTGAGCTAGTCTCATGCCCTGACTGCATTATCGAGAATTGATCTCATTTAGAATTGTCATTTAGAGCATTTATTTGCAGAAAATGACAACTAGTCAAAATAACAAAAAATACTGCATCATTTTTGTTATTTTGGCCAGTTGTCATTTTCTGCAAATAAATGCTCTAAATTACAACATTTGGGGGGGAATTTGGGAGAAATATTGTCAGTAGTTTATAGAATAAAACAAAAATGTTCATTTTACCCCAATACATACCTATAAATAGTACAACCAGAGAATCGGATTATTTCGAAGTGATCTCTACATTTTTCCAGAGCTGTGTGTTTACATTGCCAAAGCAAGTGAAATAGATAATAAACAAAAGTGAAATAAACAATCAAAAATGAACAGTAAACATTACACTCACAAAAGTTTCAAAGGCATAGAGACATTTCAAATGTCAAGTTATGGCTATGTACAGTGTTATAACGATTTGCAAATAGTTCAACTACCAATATGGGTTGTTTGTTCTTTGTGTTTGTTCTTCACTGGTTGCCATTTTCTTGTGACAACAGGTCACACATATTGCTGCTGTGATTGCACACTATGGTATTTCACCCAATATATATGGGAGTTTATCAAAGTTGGATTTGTTTGCAAATTCTTTGTGGGTCTGTGTAATCTGAGGGAAAGATGTGTCTCAAATATGGTCTCTCTCTGTAGGAATGCAGGTGTTGGAGTGGAACGGGGTTCCTCTGATGGGGAAGACCTACGAGGAGGTGCAGTGCATTATGAGTCAGCCGTGTGCCGAGGCGGAGCTCTGTGTCAGACTGTGAGTCAAACAGCGCCCTCTCTCCTCTCATCCCTCTCTCTCCTCTCATCCCTCTCTCCTCTCATCCCTCTCTCTCCTCTCATCCCTCTCTCCTCTCATCCCTCACACTCCTCTCATCCCTCTCTCCTCTCATCCCTCTCTCTCCTCTCATCCCTCTCTCTCCTCTCATCCCTCTCTCTCCTCTCATCCCTCTCTCCTCTCATCCCTCTTTCCTCTCGTCCCTCTCTCTCCTCTCATCCCACTCTCCTCTCATCCCTCTCTCTTCTTATCCCTCTCTCCTCTCATCCCTCTTTCTCCTCTCATCCCTCTCTCTGCTCTCATCCCCCTCTCCTCTCATCCCTCTCATCCCTCTCTCTCCTCTCATCCCACTCTCCTCTCGTCCCTCTCTCCTCTTATCCCTCTCTCCTCTCATCCCTCTCTCTCCTCTCATCCCTCTCTCCTCTCATCCCTCTCTCTCCTCTCATCCCACTCTCCTCTTGTCCCTCTCTCCTCTTATCCCTCTCTCCTCTCATCACTCTCTCTCCTCTCATCCCTCTCTCTGCTCTCATCCCCCTCTCCTCTCATCCCTCTCTCTCCTCTCATCCCTCTCTCTCCTCTCATCCCACTCTCCTCTCGTCCCTCTCTCCTCTTATCCCTCTCTCCTCTCATCCCTCTCTCTCCTCTCATCCCTCTCTCCTCTCATCCCTCTCTCTCCTCTCATCCCTCTCTCCTCTTATCCCTCTCTCCTCTCATCACTCTCCTCTCATCCCTCTCTCCTCTCGTCCCTCTCTCTCCTCATCCCTCTCTCTCCTCTCATCCCTCTCTCCTCTCATCCCTCTCTCTCCTCTCACCCCTCTCTCTGCTCTCATCCCCCTCTCCTCTCATCCCTCTCTCTCCTCTCATCCCACTCTCCTCTTGTCCCTCTCTCCTCTTATCCCTCTCTCCTCTCATCACTCTCTCTCCTCTCATCCCTCTCTCTCCTCTCGTCCCTCTCTCCTCTTATCCCTCTCTCCTCTCATCCCTCTCTCTCCTCTCATCCCTCTCTCCTCTCATCCCTCTCTCTCCTCTCATCCCACTCTCCTCTTGTCCCTCTCTCCTCTTATCCCTCTCTCCTCTCATCACTCTCTCTCCTCTCATCCCTCTCTCTGCTCTCATCCCCCTCTCCTCTCATCCCTCTCTCTCCTCTCATCCCTCTCTCTCCTCTCATCCCACTCTCCTCTCGTCCCTCTCTCTCCTCTCATCCCTCTCTTCTCTCATCCCTCTCTCTCCTCTCATCCCTCTCTCTCCTCTCATCCCTCTCTCCTATCATCCCTCTCTCCTCTCATCCCTCTCTCTCCTTCCATCCCACTCTCCTCTCATCCCTCTCTCTCCTCTCAATCTCTCTCTCTCCTTCCATCCTCTCTCCTCTCATCCCTTACTCTCCTTCCATCCCTCTTTCCTCTCATCCCTCTCTTTCCTTCCATCCCTCTCTCCTCTCATCCCTCTCTCTCCTTCCATCCCTCTCTCCTCGCATCCCTCTCTCTCCTTCCATCCCTCTCTCTTCTTCCATCCCTCTCTCCTCTCTCTCCTTCCATCCCTCTCTCCTCTCATCCCTCTCTCTCCTATCTCTCTCTCCTTCCATCCCTCTCTCCTTCCATCCCTCTCTCTCCTTCCATCCCTCTCTCCTCTCATCCCTCTCTCTCCTTCCAACCCTCTTTCCTCTCATCCCTCTCTCTCCTTCCATCCCTCTCTCCTCTCATCCATCTCCTCTCAAATTTATCATGTCTCTCTCATCCCAACTTAATTCATATCAAAAACTAAATTTGACCTTTGACCTTCCTGTCTCTCAGTGATCTGAACATGCTGTCTGACGCTGATCACCCCCAGGCCCTGGAGAACCACGCCCAGCTGAAGCCTGGTATGTCACTAGTATGGTTGTGGGTATCCTACATAGTAATCATGACCACTGAGTCATAATGACACATGAATGTGTGTGTGTGCAGGTGACAGGCAGCGCTCTCCAGGAGTGGATCCTAAGCAACTGGCTGCAGAGCTGCAGAAGGTGTCCCAACAACAGGCCCCTGGAATGGGGCTGGGTGTGGGGGGGCCAGTAGGGGTCCTTTCTGCCCTGGACCGCTCAGCTCTGTTACACTCAGGCAATGCATCGGCCAGCTCTAGTGCCGTCCCCAGCCCCGGCCAGCCTGCCTCCCCAGCCATCAACAAGAAACAACGCCACAGCACCAAGGTACTGCCTCTACCTGTTGTACATTATGATATTAAGAGCCCATAGCATTCTGTAGATTGTGTTACTACAGCCATGTGGTTGGTGAGTTCATCATTATTAAGTCATAGACGTGTGTGTGTGTGTTTGTGTCTGGTGCATGGTGCATGGTGCATGCGTGTGAGGAGGTCTAGATCCATTGCTTTGTCTGCATTGTGGATTACAGGAACATTACACTAATTATATAGATACATGCATGATATGTGTGTAGAGAGAGAGAGAGAGATCATGCTAGTGTGGTTGTGTGTCTTTGTGTGTGTGAGTGTGTAAATACACATAGTATTAGCTATTTTCTATGATAGACGTAATATAATGCATCTCAACCAACTGAATGAAACTTCTCTGACTGTACACCATGACCTTTACAGTCTGCTGAACCTCTCCTTGTGAGTTTCCTCCCGGGTCCTATAGAGTCACTTCAGAAAAGTCTGCTCAGCATCTCCATGACAAGGACAGGTCCTTCATCTGTCATCTGACCAAAGCTATCCTACTCAGGGGCTCTGGTTAACCTACTGCTACTTAAAACCGTAGTGTCATGGACATAGTAACTGAAGTTTAAAACCGTAGTATCATGGACATAGTAACTGAAGTTTAAAACCGTAGTGTCATGGACATAGTAACTGAAGTTTAAATCCGTAGTATCATGGACATAGTAACTGAAGTTTAAAACCGTAGTGTCATGGACATAGTAACTGAAGTTTAAAACCGTAGTGTCATGGACATAGTAACTGAAGTTTAAAACCGTAGTATCATGGACATAGTAACTGAAGTTTAAAACCGTAGTATCATGGACATAGTAACTGAAGTTTAAAACCGTAGTATCATGGACATAGTAACTGAAGTTTAAAACCGTAGTATCATGGACATAGTAACTGAAGTTTAAATCCGTAGTATCATGGACATAGTAACTGAAGTTTAAAACCTTAGTGTCATGGACATAGTAACTGAAGTTTAAAACCGTAGTGTCATGGACATAGTAACTGAAGTTTAAAACCGTAGTATCATGGACATAGTAACTGAAGTTTAAAACCGTAGTATCATGGACATAGTAACTGAAGTTTAAAACCGTAGTATCATGGACATAGTAACTGAAGTTTAAAACCGTAGTATCATGGACATAGTAACTGAAGTTTAAAACCGTAGTATCATGGACATAGTAACTGAAGTTTAAAACCGTAGTATCATGGACATAGTAACTGAAGTTTAAAACCGTAGTATCATGGACATAGTAACTGAAGTTTAAAACCGTAGTATCATGGACATAGTAACTGAAGTTTAAAACCGTAGTATCATGGACATAGTAACTGAAGTTTAAAACCGTAGTATCATGGACATAGTAACTGAAGTTTAAAACCGTAGTATCATGGACATAGTAACTGAAGTTTAAAACCGTAGTATCATGGACATAGTAACTGAAGTTTAAAACCGTAGTATCATGGACATAGTAACTGAAGTTTAAAACCGTAGTATCATGGACATAGTAACTGAAGTTTAAAACCGTAGTATCATGGACATCGTAACTGAAGTTTAAAACCGTAGTATCATGGACATAGTAACTGAAGTTTAAAACCGTAGTATCATGGACATAGTAACTGAAGTTTAAAACCGTAGTATCATGGACATAGTAACTGAAGTTTAAAACCGTAGTATCATGGACATAGTAACTGAAGTTTAAACCGTAGTATCGTGGACATAGTAACTGAAGTTTAAAACCGTAGTATCGTGGACATAGTAACTGAAGTTTAAAACCGTAGTGTCGTGGACATAGTAACTGAAGTTTAAAACCGTAGTATCATGGACATAGTAACTGAAGTTTAAAACCGTAGTATCTTGGACATAGTAACTGAAGTTTAAAACCGTAGTATCATGGACATAGTAACTGAAGTTTAAAACCGTAGTATCATGGACATAGTAACTGAAGTTTAAAACCGTAGTATCATGGACATAGTAACTGAAGTTTAAAACCGTAGTATCATGGACATAGTAACTGAAGTTTAAAACCGTAGTATCATGGACATAGTAACTGAAGTTTAAAACCGTAGTATCATGGACATAGTAACTGAAGTTTAAAACCGTAGTATCATGGACATAGTAACTGAAGTTTAAATCCGTAGTATCATGGACATAGTAACTGAAGTTTAAAACCGTAGTGTCATGGACATAGTAACTGAAGTTTAAAACCGTAGTGTCATGGACATAGTAACTGAAGTTTAAAACCGTAGTATCATGGACATAGTAACTGAAGTTTAAAACCGTAGTATCATGGACATAGTAACTGAAGTTTAAAACCGTAGTATCATGGACATAGTAACTGAAGTTTAAAACCGTAGTATCATGGACATAGTAACTGAAGTTTAAAACCGTAGTATCATGGACATAGTAACTGAAGTTTAAAACCGTAGTATCATGGACATAGTAACTGAAGTTTAAAACCGTAGTATC
>NC_068437.1:29552319-29559819 GCF_023373465.1 Oncorhynchus keta
AATGTGTTTCTTGCAGCATTTACCACGGCCGACGGACTTGAACTGTACGCCCCCATGGAGCAGCTTCACAGGGTGATTGGAAACCCCACTTAGCAACTATCTGGGTGGTTTAACGAGTGAACTCGAAGATGATGACCATTTCACAGAATCAAATCAAATCATATTTTATTTGTCACATACACATGGTTAGCAGATGTTAATGCGAGTGTAGCGAAATGCTTGTGCTTCTAGTTCCGACAATGCAGTAATAACCAACAAGTAATCTAACTAACAATTCCAAAACTACTGTCTTATACACAGTGTAAGGGGATAAAGAATATGTACATAAGGATATATGAATGAGTGATGGTACAGAGCAGCATAGGCAAGATACAGTAGATGGTGTCGAGTACAGTATATACATATGAGATGAGTATGTAAACAAAGTGGCATAGTTAAAGTGGCTAGTGATACATGTATTACATAAGGATGCAGTCGATGATATAGAGTACAGTATATACGTAGGGTAAATAACATTATATAAGGTAGCATTGTTTAAAGTGGCTAGTGATATATTTACATAATTTCCCATCAATTCCCATTATTAAAGTGGCTGGAGTTGAGTCAGTGTCAGTGTGTTGGCAGCAGCCACTCAATGTTAGTGGTGGTTGTTTAACAGTCTGATGGCCTTGAGGTAGAAGCTGTTTTTCAGTCTCTCGGTCCCAGCTTTGATGCACCTGTACTGACCTCGCCTTCTGGATGATAGCGGGGTGAACAGGCAGTGGCTCGGGTGGTTGATGTCCTTGATGATCTTTATGGCCTTCCTGTAACATCGGGTGGTGTAGGTGTCCTGGAGGCCAGGTAGTTTGCCCCCGGTGATCCTGTGGTTCCAAAAGCTATGCTTTTAGGACTAAAGACAATCACATGGTGTTGAAAGCCAAAGGTGTGACTCAAAACTATGAAAATAGCCCCACGTGTAAACTTGGAATCAATCACACGCTTGGTCGAGGGGGTTCATAAACGACCGGAATAGTGACTTGGCGATTTTGAGCTCCTACAAAAAGATTGTTAGGGATAAAAAGGGTTTCCATCAAGGAATGCCCCACTTACTAAAAGATTCAGGGTAGTCTATGACAAGAGACTGCTTTTGCCTGACGGGACCACATTGTCCCTTTGGCTACTGACTTATGCTACAAGCCCTGTGTGTCTTAAAGCATCAGATATAATGGCTGCTGTAGAAGGTTTTGACCCCAGGTTGCAACTACCATTTTCTGCCTTAATCGCAGGCCCATCCAATAGCGGTAAAAACTGATTTGTAAAAAGTATTTTAGAGAATTCTGAACATGTATTATCTCAGAAACCTGACAATATTGTGTGGTGTTATCAACCTTTGTATGATGAACTGTTGAAGAAAATAACAATCACGTTTGTTGAAGGAATACCAGAATCCCTGTCTGATGATGAACTTCTCCCTCCTCATAAAAATAATCTGCTGGTTTTGGACGATATGCTATTTGCAGGTAGCGAACATACTGAAATTGCACAAGCTTTTACCCAATATACTCATCATAGAAACCTGTCTGTGCTTTACCAGGTGCAGAATGTGTTTCACCAAGGTAAAAATAGCCATACCATTAGTTTGAACACCAATTACATGGTTTTGTTCAAAAGCCCTAGAGACAAACTACAAATTAACACTCTAGCTCAGCAGATGTACCCGGGATGGAAATCCTACTTTATGGAGTGCTATGAGGATGCTACCAACGCGCCATAAATCGTGGACAAACAGCGGGAAATGATTTGGAAATTATTTGGATACGGCCATGAAGGATATTTTGAACCGAAAAGGATTGAACCCCTATGAAAAGGTCCAAAAATACACAAACCTCTTGCGAAGGTATTTGGCCTTGGTAAAACAAGGTGAAGGAGAGAACAACCATTTATCGCCTTTCCCTGCCGGACCATTTAAAAGATGACGCACCGAGAGAGCGAAGCCCCTGTAATACCTGTACCTGCGATATTACTGGTTGAAGATCAAATGCCTGTTGAAAATAACATTATTCATGACATGTTGACACATGTTCCGGCACGTAACAGGAAAAATGTTAGATACATTATGAACAAGATAAAAGACTCAAAGGGGACCGCAACTTGGAATGACAAAGGAGAGTTTATCCTTCAGGGCGATGTTGTCAAGGTTTCCCATATGATGGACTTGCTTAAAAGTACTACTGCAGCCCACAAGGTTGCTAATGACAGAAGACCGGCGTCGGTTTCTTAAGGCCCTGGCAATCCTCAACATTCCCCTCTCTGGTGTACCCAACTATAAGCTTTGTCAACAGATTCAAACTTTAAAACAAAAGCCTTCAATGAGCTACAGTACCCCTAAAGATGTCCCAACAACCCCTCCCCCCTTTGAAAGGGATGATGATAACTCATTTACCCCCCGGAACGTCTCGCGACCGTTTCCTAATCCCGATCTCTCAGGGTGGTTAGACTTTTGAATGACTTTTGAATGACTATGATTAAATTCAATACATTTTACTTGAACAATTAAGCAATTTAACATTTGTGGCATTCTTGAAACATTTGACATGAGCATACGCCTTGATTACACGGTCTTAAAGGACACATATTTGAACACAAAATGGCCACTCCGGCCATTTCTCAATAGGTAATTCATCACAAGCCCACACTCCACAAAATTGTTTTCCAATCAAGCGGTTTATGAGCCCCTCCAGCTCTTGGGTATTCATGTCTTTGCTCAACGATCCTTAATAATAATCCACTGAGACTTGTCTTTGAGCATTCACTTCCAAGATTGAATCAGAGCATGCATAAACAATCATGCTAACTGTACAGGCTAAAGGTGTACGGAAACGCATTTCCAGCCTGAGGTTACCTTGGGACACCACAGACAGATTTCCTGAGGTGTCATCATTAGGTGATAAATTGAAGCATACAATGTGTAACCCTCTGCAAAATAATTTCTGTCAATAGATAAAGAGAGATCTTTTAGATGCCTCCCGTTAGCCAGGAATAGATTGTAAAATTCTCGCACAGATATGTTGTTATTAAATTAAGGTTGGAAAGCCGTAGCAGGGACCTGACGTCCGTCCTGACACAATTTTTCAGTTTTTGATTTGTTAAAAAAGTTATTTATTGGAAATATCCAATAAATGTCGTTCCACTTCATGATTGTGTCCCACTTGTTGTTGATTCTTCACAAAAAAATACAGTTGTATATCTTTATGTTTGAAGCCTGAAATGTGGCAAAAGGTCGCAAAGTTCAAGGGGGCCGAATACTTTCGCAAGGCACTGTATAGGGTTGTAGATCAAGAGTATTTCCATATTGTTCAGGGTTAGGAGTTCGTTCAACTCTGAGACGATCCTGTCGACGGTTCTATAGAACCCTTTTTTATTCTTTACAAGTTTCAGAGGTTCCGATATCCTTTTGCAAAAAAAGTCACGGTCCTTATCCTTGATATTATACCAGCTATGGGGGTATGTAATCTCGCTGAAACCTACTTCCCTGGCCTTCTGATAACTCTATAGGCTTTGGAAAATTGGTTGTATAATTCAAACTCTGATTATTACAATATATATGTGCAGATGCATTACTGGTAGAAGCCGCTGTGTTCCATGATGCACTCCTGTGTACACTTGAATGATGTTGTATTTATCATGCATGAGAGTTTAAGTTAACCCCCGATGCCTCCACCACATCTTGCTTTAATACCCAACTGTTGAACTTATATCAATGAGAACCAGGGACAACACTACCCCTCAGAGATAATATCAAGGAGAACCAGGGACAACACTACCCCTCAGAGATAATATCAAGGAGAACCAGGTACAACACTACCCCTCAGAGATAATATCAAGGAGGACCAGGGACAACACTACCCCTCAGAGATAATATCAAGGAGGACCAGGGACAACACTATAAAAAATCCAATTAACTTCACAGATCTTCACTGTAAAGAGTGTGAACACTGTTTCCCATGCTTGTTCCTCTTTAAGGAATACCTAGGATAGGATCAAGTAATCCTTCTCACCCCCCCTTAAAAGATTTAGATGCACTATTGTAAAGTGGCTGTTCCACTGGATGTCATAAGGTGAATGCACCAATTTGTAAGTCGCTCTGGATAAGAGCGTCTGCTAAATGATTTAAATGTAAATGTTAAATGTAACTTTTGAGGCCAGTTTTTCCAACGGACCAACATTAATTTTTGACCCTTTTCTCTCTTCTGATCTAGAAACTCCGCCACGTGAAATACTTTGTCTTTACCCATCTGTAACTTCTGTAGTTCCTTCTCATAAAAAATATCCCTCTATAAGCTCCCCGTCATATTCTTTTAACTTTTAACTTGTAGACAGGGGGTCCCATCTGAAGTTTGCTAGAGAGCATTTGGATGATCCAGAAGAAGATTGGGAGAATGTCATATGGTCAGATGAAACCAAAATATAACTTTTTGGTAAAAACTCAACTCGTCGTGTTTGGAGGACAAAGAATGCTGAGTTGCATCCAAAGAACACCATACCTACTGTGAAGCATGGGGGTGGAAACATCATGCTTTGGGGCTGTTTTTCTGCAAAGGGACCAGGATGACTGATCCGCGTAAAGGAAAGAATGAATGGGACCATGTATCGTGAGATTTTGAGTGAAAACCTCCTTCCATCAGCAAGGGCATTGAAGATGAAACGTGGTTGGGTCTTCAGCATGACAATAATCCCAAACACACCGCCCGGGCAACGAAAGAGTGGCTTCGTAAGAAGCATTTCAAGGTCCTGGAGTGGCCTAGCCAGTCTATGGATCTCAACCCCATAGAAAATCTTTGGAGGAAGTTGAAAGTCCGTGTTGCCCAGCAACAGCCCCAAAACATCACTGCTCTAGAGGAGATCTGCATGGAGGAATGGGCCAAAATACCAGCAACAGTGTGTGAAAACATTGTGAAGACTTACAGAAAACATTTGACCTCTGTCATTGACAACAAAGGGTATATAACAAAGTATTGAGATAAACTTTTGTTATTGACCAAATACTTATTTTCCACCATAATTTGCAAATAAAATCATGAAAAATCCTACAATGTGATTTTCTGGATTTATTTTCTCATTTTGTCTGTCATAGTTGAAGTGTACCTATGATGAAAATTACAGGCCTCTCTCATCTTTTTAAGTGGGAGAACTTGCACAATTGGTGGCTGACTAAATACTTTTTTGCCCCACTGTATAATGCATCTGCTCCCCACAATATCCCCGGACATTCCTGTTTCACAGACAACAGTCCTAAGGTCAATATAATAGGGGGTGTGGGGCCATCCTCTTTGAAATGTTCAAACACATACCCCCCAGTTCAACGAGGTCCCAACATATCAACCATCATGACAACTTCAAAGGAATAGATGCAACATATGCATAAATTAACACACACTCTAACGCATGACAACAGGAACAAGATGCCCTTATATGGGCATAACCATGTGATAACTTCGCACCAGGATGTCCTGACCGGATGCCCAAATATGGGCATGCACACGTCACCCGGACATAGGGTCATAAATCAAACGTTTGACGCATGTATTCTCTCTAGCTCAGTATAAATGGACTGTTTGATCTGTGTTTTAACAATAGGCAGTAGTAAATAAACCATGTCTTTATGTTTCAATGTTGTCTTTCTTTATCTCCTTCCCTTTATGTCTCTGTTTCTCTGATGGTTTATGTCTCTGTTTCTCTGATGGTTTATGTCTCTGTTTCTCTGATGGTTTATGTCTCTGTTTCTCTGATGGTTTCTGTCTCTGTTTCTCTGATGGTTTATGTCTCTGTTTCTCTGATGGTTTATGTCTCTGTTTCTCTGATGGTTTATGTCTCTGTTTCTCTGATGGTTTTTGTCTCTGTTTCTCTGATGGTTTATGTCTCTGTTTCTCTGATGGTTTATGTCTCTGTTTCTCTGATGGTTTATGTCTCTGTTTCTCTGATGGTTTATGTCTCTGTTTCTCTGATGGTTTATGTCTCTGTTTCTCTGATGGTTTTTGTCTCTGATTCTCTGATGGTTTATGTCTCTGTTTCTCTGATGGTTTCTGTCTCTGTTTCTCTGATGGTTTATGTCTCTGTTTCTCTGATGGTTTATGTCTCTGTTTCTCTGATGGTTTATGTCTCTGTTTCTCTGATGGTTTATGTCTCTGTTTCTCTGATGGTTTATGTCTCTGTTTCTCTGATGGTTTATGTCTCTGTTTCTCTGATGGTTTATGTCTCTGTTTCTCTGATGGTTTATGTCTCTGTTTCTCTGATGGTTTATGTCTCTGTTTCTCTGATGGTTGATGTCTCTGTTTCTCTGATGGTTTATGTCTCTGTTTCTCTGATGGTTTATGTCTCTGTTTCTCTGATGGTTTCTGTCTCTCTGATGGTTTATGTCTCTGTTTCTCTGATGGTTTCTGTCTCTGTTTCTCTGATGGTTTCTGTCTCTGTTTCTCTGATGGTTTATGTCTCTGTTTCTCTGATGGTTTATGTCTCTGTTTCTCTGATGGTTTATGTCTCTATTTCTCTGATGGTTTATGTCTCTGTTTCTCTGATGGTTTCTGTCTCTGTTTCTCTGATGGTTTTTGTCTCTGTTTCTCTGATGGTTTATGTCTCTGTTTCTCTGATGGTTTATGTCTCTGTTTCTCTGATGGTTTCTGTCTCTGTTTCTCTGATGGTTTCTGTCTCTGTTTCTCTAATGGTTTGTCTCTGTTTCTCTGATGGTTTCTGTCTCTGTTTCTCTGATGGTTTATGTCTCTGTTTCTCTGATGGTTTATGTCTCTGTTTCTCTGATGGTTTCTGTCTCTGTTTCTCTGATGGTTTCTGTCTCTGTTTCTCTGATGGTTTATGTCTCTGTTTCTCTGATGGTTTATGTCTCTGTTTCTCTGATGGTTTATGTCTCTGTTTCTCTGATGGTTTATGTCTCTGTTTCTCTGATGGTTTCTGTCTCTGTTTCTCTGATGGTTTATGTCTCTGTTTCTCTGATGGTTTATGTCTCTGTTTCTCTGATGGTTTCTGTCTCTGTTTCTCTGATGGTTTTTGTCTCTGTTTCTCTGATGGTTTATGTCTCTGTTTCTCTGATGGTTTCTGTCTCTGTTTCTCTGATGGTTTCTGTCTCTGTTTCTCTGATGGTTTATGTCTCTGTTTCTCTGATGGTTTATGTCTCTGTTTCTCTGATGGTTTCTGTCTCTGTTTCTCTGATGGTTTCTGTCTCTGTTTCTCTGATGGTTTCTGTCTCTGTTTCTCTGATGGTTTATGTCTCTGTTTCTCTGATGGTTTATGTCTCTGTTTCTCTGATGGTTTATGTCTCTGTTTCTCTGATGGTTTATGTCTCTGTTTCTCTGATGGTTTATGTCTCTGTTTCTCTGATGGTTTATGTCTCTGTTTCTCTGATGGTTTCTGTCTCTGTTTCTCTGATGGTTTATGTCTCTGTTTCTCTGATGGTTTATGTCTCTGTTTCTCTGATGGTTTCTGTCTCTGTTTCTCTGATGGTTTATGTCT
>NC_068437.1:29564819-29589819 GCF_023373465.1 Oncorhynchus keta
ACATAGCCAGCTAAAACGTTGCCCATCAACAATTATTTGGAAGAAGATATTTGACAAATTCGTAAGAAAATCACTAAATCGTTATTTCGGGAATTATACTTACAAACTATCTTATTCACTTTTTTTCTCAAGAAGCTTCTTAAGTTTTTGCGTAAGAAGAGTTTTGTGAATCTGGGCTCAGGTGTTTGTGAATCTGGGCCCAGGTGTTCCCAGATTTTTGCTTGTTTTGTTACTTGTTTTGTATACTCAGTGTATATTTGCTGTGTTTTCCTATAAGTCTTTGCTTACACAAGCATACCTGTCTACTCTTTATTTCTCTGTCTCTGTCTCTCTCTCGGTCTTTCTCTCTCTGTATCTCTCTGTATCTATCTCTGTCTCTCTCTCTCTCTGTATCTCTCTCTCTCCAGGTGTTGATAGACCTGTCTAACACATCCCAGCTGGACAACACTCCTCGCTGGCTGCCTCTGAAGGAGCAGAGTGAGAGCATCGAGCACAGCAGAACCCACCACACCGCTCAGGGGCCTGGGGGGCCAGGAGCAGGGACAGGGCCGGGACAGGGGTCCGTTGCGGGGCAAGAACCAGGACAGGGCATGGGGCCAGGGATGGGCCAAGGACAGGGGCAGGGACAGGTACTGTACTGTATTCATTGTCTACTATCTATTCTTGCCATCATTGATTGTAACTTACTGATTATAATGCATATAGCACATTTAATCGAATTGCATTGCAGATGGGGGAGTGCCATGAGTCTCCTAAGAACTCTGTGATAAAGAGCAGGAGCCACGGGATCTTCCCTGACCCAGCAAAAGGTAGAGCCTCTTCCAGCTGCCTTGTTGCTTTTAACTAACGCTTGCCATTGTGTGGTTTAGCCACTCAGTTGCTTTACAGTTTTTCTTCATTTCCGTTTTGCTGATTGCCACTCTGTTGTCATAGTGAGAGAACATGTAGTCATGGTGACAGTTTTGCTAATGGCTGTCATAATTATACTTTTAGTGCCAGTCACTTATCTGGCTCAGTGCCCTCCATGTTGTGGTGTCATCCTTGTTTTTTGTCATGTAGCAGATGCTCTTATCCAGAGCGACTTACAGTTAGTGCATTCATCTTACGATAGCTACTGTAGGTGAGACTACCACATATCACAGTCAGAGTAATACAATTTCTTCTCAATAAAATAGCTATCAGCAAAGTCAGTGCTAGTAAGAAAGGGTGGGGTGTTAGTTCAAGGAAGTCAAGGTTATTCTATTTTTATGTTTTTGCCACAGTACAAATGTGTAACTACTACATGGCTCTTTTAGTGACTTTAACAAACATTCCCTTTATCTCCTCTATCTCCTCTCCCTCTCTCTATCACTACCTCCTCCCTCTCCTCCCTCCTCCTCCCACTCCTCCCTCCTCCTACCTCTCCAAGACATGCAGATGGTGACTCTAGAGAAATCCCACAGTAGTCCAGGCAGCTCTAAGTCGTCTTCCGACGGCCAGCTTCGTTCCCATGGTCCATCCCGCAGCCAGAGCAAGAGCAGCGTCACGCAAGCCCACCTGGAGGATGCTGGGATAGCTATAGCTGCCGCCGAGGCCGCCGTGCAACAGTCCCGCCTCCAACCAAGTAATCCCCACCCCTTCCTGTGACACACTTCCTCTCGGCTCTGCCACGCATGCTAGCTCATCATCTCTCCGTTTATCTCTCCTCTTGTTCTATCACTCCTTCTTTTCTCTTCTTTTCCTCTCCCTTCTGTTCTGGCCTTCTGATTGGTTCTTCTAAGCAATTAGATGGTTCCTCTAAGTTCTATTCTGTTGGGTTTTCTTGTTTGCTCTAGGGGTGTAACACCCACTGATCTTGTCAGAGTCCATCACTAAAACATTGCATGGCAGATCTTATAGTAGACCCTGGCCTGTGGAGAAAACATCTCAATCTAAAATCTATATTAAAAATGAATTTATAAACTGCTGTTCTCACACTAAACACTGAAAATGTGTATGGTCCTCCGTTTCTCTGACGTTACCGTGACGTCTGCAGGGTTGGGGAAAGTAGGGCACAGCACCGTTTGGGCTCAGAGTGAGCAGATTTCCATCATACACACATCAGACACTCACAATAGCCCAGAGTATGAACAGTAACACACAGGACAGAGACGAAACAGCCACAGTTCCCAGTCTAAATAGAGTGAGGATATACATGTCTCTCTCCAACATGGTTTCTACTGTCTCCCAGTGTGATCCCCTATCCATCCTCCAGGTCTAGAAACCATGATAGAGCTTGACCCCCAGGTTGTGACATGCAGTCCACCCCCCTCTCCTGGTGTTGTTTTGTGTGTCTGGTTCAATCCCCTAACTGCCCTTTCATTGGAAAAGGTCAAGCCCCCGTAGGTGTGTGTGAGCAAGTGTGAGTGTGTGTGCATATGTGTGTGATCCCTGACCCCTAAATGTGTCCAATGTAATGATACAAACACCCTGAGATGTATAGTCTACCAGTAGCCCTTCCTCCCTTCCCACCCCCGACGTGATGAGTTTATAAACGCCACCTGGCACTGACCAGACACACCAGGAAGTACAGACACAGCAGCATGGGGGACAAAGGGCAACAGGAAACTGACTCTACACTCACCGGCCAATGAGAGTACAGAAAGGAGTCTGACCTTCAGGGGAACAGCAGTGTCTGGGGAAGGTGAGACAACAGGACGGGAGTATAGAAATGATAAACAAGAATAATATAATATAACCTCACTAATCAAACTTCAGGCCTTTCTCTCCTCTAGACAAGCATGGTATCATTAAGAAACATAATACAACTTAATGATCATGTAAACCATTTAGAGTTTTGATATATGTGTAAATAGTCAAAAACGTCTCAATAGTTGCTTTGGTATTTATTTAAATTCATAATTAATGCTGCCTCCCTTGTGGCACAGCGGTCTTAAGCACTGCATCGCAGTGCTAGAGGGTCACTACAGACCCGGGTTCGATCCCAGGCTGTGTCGCAGCCGGCCGCAACCAGGAGACCTGTGAAATGGCGTGCAATTGGCCCAGCGTTGTCCCGGTGAGGGGAGGGTTTGGCCGTCCGGGCGCATGCACACTGGCTCGTGTCGCCAGTTGTATGGTGTGGCTGGCTTCCAGGTTAAGCGAGCAGTGTGTCAAGAAGCAGTGTGGCTTGGCAGGGTCATGTTTCAGAGGACGCATGGCTCTAGACCTTCGCCTCGTCCCTATGGGAGTTGCAGCGATGGGACAAGACTGTACCAATTGTACCAATTGGATATCATGAAATTGGGGTAAAAAAAAATAAGTTAAAAATCATAATAAATATGCCCATCTATTCAAGTAATTACCATAACTATTATTTTAGCATGTTTATCAATTATTATTATATTTATGTTACCTGTACGTACTTTGCTATTACATCATGTTTATTCCATGGTTTATATGTATCAGTAACACTTTACATACAGTTATAATGTTTTATATCTTGTTAAAAGGATGTATGACCCTTTATAAGGGGTGAGAAGACATTGTAAAGGGGCCATACATGCTCATGACAGGTCTTACAATGAATTATAGCTACATCATGATGGATTGTTATTTAAGGAAAGTGTCACCCATGTTTGTTTCAGTCTGTTTGTCAGTAAATGTATTATTACCTGTAAGCTTAGGCAGGGTATGTTCATTGAACACTTTTTTGTTGTTATGGACACCAGAAGGAAAAGCTAATGGAGATCCACATCATCAAATCAATAAACACTGTGGCCACCGATGTAGCTACAACATTTACATTCACATTCATATATGAGAAGTAGTAGTAGTAACCTTTTTTATATTATAGTTTATAGAATATTATGGACACACATTATCAAGGTAGTGAAATGAATCTCAATTTCTCTCCCTCCTACACTGACACACATGCCGTCATTCACTGCCCCTCCTCTCTCTCCCTCTCTCTTTCCCCCGACCCTCTGTAGGACCAGGCCACAGGTTGGGGGATGTGTCTGGGCCGGTGGTGTCCTCAGCCCCCAGTCTGATGGAGGGTTATGGGGGTCTGGATGGAGACGAGGGGGCTGGCACAGGGGTGGACAGTGCCATCTTCCAGGTCCCATGCATGTGAGTAAACAGCCTGTTTGTGTGGGGTGGTGCTAGGCATGATGGGTGACCTCACCTAAGACCTGAAGACTTGTGTTAAATGTGGTGGTAGATGATGTATCACATGTTTTGTATCTGTGGATCTAATGTGTGTTCATTTCCAACAGAGGGAAGATCATCCCCAACGGTCCTGACAAGTTTAGGGGACTGCCACTCTCGCTCTCAGACAGTGAGGGTAAGACTGTGTGTGTGTGTGTGTGTGCGTGCGTGCGTGCGTGTGTGTGTGTCAGTTTCTAAACGTTGTCTTTACATGTCTGCCATCTGCTGGACCGAACAGGAAATAACACCAGCAGCCTACCTCTAAATGCCTGGTCCCATACATAGGAAGTAACTATCTTGCTCTCTGTGTCTTAACTATATCTAGGAGTCAGATAGCTCAGGTTTCATGGTGCCTCTCTCTTTCTCTCAGTTTCACTCCATAACAATAGACTAGAGGCCATCTTAGTGCACAACTGGGCAGCCAGTTCAAAGGTTCATTATCATTGGCAACTGACCTCTTGAACCTTTACTGGAAATGAGCGTTCCCAACCTGACCTCTAACCGAGTTACAGTGACGTGGCGGAGAATGGTTTTGGGTTCAGAACTGAGTTTAGTGAAACTGGAGAGAGGAGAGTCCTCCCCTGGATCCATTTTGGTGCAGGCAGTATGTCAATAATGCGTTGGTGTTGAATAATTTACATCTGCAGAGAGGAAGGGTGTGTGTATCTCGCTGTAACTTCGCCTCTGTCTCTCTCTCACTCTGTCCCTTGCTGCCAACCCCCTTGTTCCCTCCTACCCCTTCTGTCCCTCCTCTTCCAGGGGGTGGGGGTAAGACCCAGGTGATGGGGGAGATCAAGGTTGCTCTGAAGAAGGAGGTGAAACAAGAGGGAGACCAGCTGATCCTGGAAGTCCTACAGTGTAGAAACATCACTTACAAATTCAAGAGCCCAGACCACCTACCAGGTAACTGCGTGTGTGTGTGTCTGCCTCACTGATCGTCTGACTGTGTGTTTGTCTGTCTGCCTCACTGACTGTCTGACCGTCTGACTGTGTGTCTGTCTGTAGATCTCTATGTGAAGCTTTATGTGGTGAACGTGGCAACTCAGAAGAGGATTATCAAGAAGAAGACCAGAGTGTGTCGTCACGACAGAGAACCCTCCTTCAACGAGACCTTTAGGTTCAGCCTCAACCCCACCGGACACTCCCTGCAGGTAACACACACACTCTAATACCTTGTGTTTTTTTACTCTGGTGTCCTGCTTTATGCAGACTTTTTATTGTTCCAAAAGCCCCTATGACTGTTCTGTAATACCAGTACTTTTCACACACACGCATGAACGCACACAGTCAAACACAGACAAACACACAAGACACTACAAGTATGTGTGTGTGTTCCCCCTGTCCCTAGTTGTTCCTGGTGTCTAACGGGGGTAAGTTTATGAAGAAGACCCTGATAGGAGAGGCCTACATCTGGCTGGACAAGGTGGACATGAGGAAGAGGGTGGTCAGCTGGCACAAGCTGCTGGTCAGCTCCACACACAACCAGTCATGAGAGATCGACTTGAGAGGACACCGAGGGGTCAACCAGAGGTCAGTGAAGATCAATGAATACTCTTGGTCAATGGCTGTTCTTTGTCAAGACGAGGAGGAGGAGGAGTTGAGTTACACAGTGCCCTTCATCCCCTCTGTGTTATTCTGTATGAAAAGAAAAAAGAGGGGGAGGAGAAGAAGAGATAAGAGGGAAGGAAGAGGGGTTGCGGGTACGGACATGCCCAGAAAGAACTGATTCTCCTGTTCCCTCTCGCACTGCCATACATGGACTGTACCCTGATTCTTAATTGGACCAAAGACTGTCAGAGACTGTGCCCTGATTGGATAGACTGTCAGCACACACACACACACACACACACCGAGGAATGAAGAAGTCCTCCACTGTAAGAGGACACACACATCTCACCACCTCTCAGCTCTCTGCTCGACATGTCGGATGCAAAACCTGACGTCAAACAGCACTGGGCAGCAATATCACAAAGATAGTTACCATGATGGAACTACTCATTTCTGTTCTGTCTGGATCTGATACAGTTGTTTATGGCTTATCAGATCATTTTCATTACTGTGATTGATCTGTGAAAATGTCAGTCAGTCAGTCAGTCAGTCAGTGAGTGGGGTTCAAATTGATGTATTTGTTTGTGTGTTTTTGTCCTTGGCTGCTTGAAAAAGTATGGAATGTTTGTTGTAAGATTCTATTTATGATGTGTACAAAAATTACAGTGCAATTATATGGTTGATATGTAATTAATGAAACCTGACCATACCTGAACGCTCAAGTCCAGTAGGTGGCAGTAATGTACCGTTACAGTTTGTTGCCAACAGCCATAAAACTCCAACTTGACCTTACCTGGATAGATGTACATGTACATTCAGATTTAGATAGATATATGTCAGAATATGAATCATATCAGAGACACAGTGTACAGAGAAATGTTATTTATGACCATAGATACATATATTACAGACGATATGAGGTGTCTCCTCATGTACAGTTTATTCTAAAGACTACATTCTGTACAGACAAGAGTATGGAAGGAGCACAGACAATCCAATCCCTTTAGCTCTGGTGTTATGCAGTTATACTGGGTGTTATACAGTGGGAAAATAGGAAAATGCAGTTCAAATGGTGAATGGAGAACTCATAGCACAACTGAGACATTAGAGGAAAACTACTACATGGATATCCCTCCTCTTACAGGTGGGGAGAAGAGAACAGATAGAAGAGGATGTCAGGTCCCTTCCCTTCAAACTCATTTCAGTCTGATATATTGTGTTGTGAGAGAGTCCATTCCATATACAGACAGCAGTGTGTAGGAATCTTCCGCCCCTCCCCTCATTATGTCCTGAATGTTACTCACTGAGGAAGATCCCATGGTTTTACTGGACCCATGAGACTGTTTATGTTTTTGTGATGTCTTACGCACATGTGACTAGAGGCTTAAACAATAGTTTTGGTTCGAGAGCAAAACCGAGATTGCTGGCCACCTTGACCAACCTGCCAATCTGACAGAGGGGTGTGTAGCCTCTCTCTGGTGAGTTGCTTTGCTCCCCTGTTTGGGCTGCTGGGCTGCTCACCTATTCTATGTTAAAGCAACAGTTAGACACACCTGTCCTCTGCGTGTGTGACATCAGTCTGGTTCTGTAAAAAAAAAATTTTTTTTTAAGTCTGTTTAACAGAACACTCAACATCTTGCTGTAAACAGTACACTGTAAACAGTACACTGTAAACAGTACACTGTAAACAGTACACTGTAAATTGTACACTGTGCAGTTAGTGTCAGTGGATGTAATGCGACAACACAGTGAACCAGCCTTTGTCACTGCCTCTGATCAAAGCTCTAAGTCATTACCTATGTCCCAGTCATAACATGGCAGGACACACTGATACACACTGATATACAGTCCAGGTCTATGGGCTCAGAACCATATGGCGCTACTGTTGTTAGTATATTATTATTGCCAGTGATCTATATAGTGGATCATAGTGAACAACTTCATCAAGTGACCCTAGAGAGCTAGTACCCTCAACCATACAGTGTCTGAAGGCATATCACTGAGCAACTAGGGAGGACAGATGCAATTTCCTAATAAATTAAGTCCATATCAGAGCCTCGAAATTCAGACACTGAGTCAAGATGTCACACATGTTCATAAGACAAAAAAACGTGATTTTAAAGAGGGTTAGTTTTACAGAAAATGATATTGTAGTGCCAACCTTGTTTTGTATGCAAACCCATTGGTTGTGTTGAAGTCATTCTATGCAACCTTGTGTTTGAATGCATTTTCTAACATGTAATATCAGTGAACATTGTGTCTGAAAATATGTATCTTATGAATAGAATTTTAATTTATTTTGGTTTATATATTATTGAAGAAAAGGATAAAAAAAATAGAGAGAGATTTTTTGACTACTTAACAGCTGTTATCATGTACATGAAGCTTGTGCACTTTAGTATTACATCGGTGATTGATTTCATTGTCCTGTGTAACGTGTCATGACATGCAAGTTTAAGTATCTGTTCCAGTTAGTGTCTCCATGTTGAGATGATGTTGAGTCATGTTATCTGTGCTGTAGGAAGAAGTTCAGACACCACTCTTTGATTTCCAAGGCAATAGAAAAACAAAAAACAACATTCACAGACAATTTAATGTACATATTGCTTCACAATGCACAAATCTAAGGAGACATCAATCTGTATGTTTGATACAACCACCAACACATGTATGTATAAATCAATGATGATGAGCCTGAGGAAAAATAATGAGAGGTTATTTTCAATGCCCAACTCCAGGACTGTCCAACAACCCTTAATGGTCTCCTTAGATTTCCCTTAGCTAGATAGTTAATATATATTGTTCCTAAGTCCGTTGCTAGTAACCGTGAAACCAATCAAACGTGTATCTGTTGGGTGTGAATGTGGCATACTCATCTGATCTGTGTAAATACAAAGTGTTTTTATTTTCTACAGAGATTGATGAATCATATTGTCTGAGGTTCGAGCATGTGAGTGTAAAAACAAAAAAAGACAAAAAACTCAAACCTGTCTGTCTGTCTGTCTGTCTGTCTGTCTGTCTGTCTGTCTGTCTGTCTGTCTGTCTGTCTGTCTGTCTGTCTGTCTGTCTGTCTGTCTGTCTGTCTGTCTGTCTGTCTGTCTGTCTCTAGTGGTGTGTGTGAGGTACTTATGTGATCAGACTGTGTTGTCAACCCATGGGTGTCTGACTGTACAACCATGTCGCAGACGTCACCTAGCCAACCTGGATGTTGCATGTTTTGTTGATGGTCTGTCAATATTTTTGCTTCCAGATTATGTTTAAAAAGAGAGAATATGTATAGATTTATCGGAAATGGTATTCCGACTGTATAAAGATTATGCTTGTAAAATTGTCTTGTTTTTCATTCAGTGTAAAAATGGAGAATCTAGCGTTCTGGTTTTGTGGTTGTACACAGGATGTGTTGAGATATTATTATGCAAATTGTGCTGTAAAAACCGGCTGTTTACCTAAAGTCTAAAGAATAAATATAAAAAGAGATTTATTCCACAACCTTAAAGGACTTTTGGTTTCATATTTGAGTGTGTTATGTACTCTGCAACTATTATTTTTCCTTCTGCTCTTATATGTACATCCACCTCAGTCAATTGTATTCAATCAAACTTTCAGCACGACACGTATTCCTGTATATTCGCTTCATGTCCATCAGGTGGCAACATCCTCTCAGTAATGGCTCCTAGTGGACTACAGTTGTGTTTCCCAACCCTGGTCCTCCAGTACCCCCAACAGTACACAGTTTCATTGTAGCCTGGGACAACCACACCTGATTCAACTCATTGAGGACTTGATGACAGGTTGACAGGTTGAATCAGGTGTGTTTGTCCAGGGTTACAGTAGAAATGTGGACTGTTGGCGGTACTGGAGGACCAGGGTAGGGAAACACTGGACTACAGGACAGAAAAGTAGAAGTTGTACATGCAGACGTGCACAGACACACACACAGCTTGCACGTAAACAGACAGAACAAAGACTTGTGTGCTGTGCTGAGAGAGTGTGTATAGCAGGCATTAGCCTAGCACCTCTGCATCCCCAGTCTAGAGACTGGCGGCTCCATCTCGGTCTATTGTCTGTCAAGGCCTCCAGCCTCCTATCTTTCAGCACTATTATGTCCTTCCTTTCTCTCTCTGCTTATTTCCTCTGTCTCACTCTCCTCTCTATGTCTCTCCTCTATATGTCTATCCTCTCTGTCTGTCCCCTCTCTGTCTCTCCTCTGTATGCTAATGGGAGATGAGAGAGAGATAGGATGAGGGAGATGGTGTGTGTGGTTGCTAAGCAACGATTGATAACCAAATCCCCAAGCATCCCAGATGTGTTACCCTACCCTGCCTCTGGGTCGGACTATCTGACTGGCTCCTCTGTTGTCCAACCAGACCATGGACTCTGAGAGCCTAATAATTGGAACTAGATCACATAACACAGTCTGGTTGTCACCTGAAATACTGTATAATAGATACAGTAGATTGGTCACATTGTTTTCTCAGCCCATTTTATTTTTAAATCTACCACCAATATTTTAGACAACCCATAGGCAAAACATATAGAGTAGGTGATTGTGTGATTGCATATTTACTGTAACCCCTGCTGTACATAATGCTTGTCTTGTTGGCATAATAACCAAAGGCTATGTAGGCCTAGCTTTTGGCACAACATCATTGGCTCCGTAGCCATTATGTCACTCATAGCGCTTGTAGAGGTAGGGAATCTTGTAAAACCCTTTAGATGGATCACGTTGTGAATAATTTGATACTGTAAATCGCTATCTCATAACAGTCTGTTCAATGGTGCGATCAATAAGTTATCAGTCACCGCTGTCTTCTGACAAGTCTGCTACCTGTCACTCACACTGTCGCTATGTCTCTCTGTCTGTCTGGGGGATTGATGATGATTGGTAAGGACTCCCCGAGAAATGATTTTACATCAAACTGAGTAAAATATGATGTGTGTGTGTGTGTGTGCGTGCGTGCGTGCGCGCGCGCGAAAGAGAGAGATGTCAACCCAATAGAACATCCCTGATAGGCTATGTATCTGTGACTACCATCACCTCAGACAGACACAGAGAGAGAGGGGTACCAATCCGGTACCTGTTAGAGCGCTGATGCCAGTTGATCAGATTGTCGGTGGCGGGGCTGGGTTATCTCCGAGTGTGTGACAGACACTACTGGCTTGGCGTGGACCATTCTACACACACAAACACGCAGCTGGAGAGGGGCGTAGTGTATGAATGTGCGTGCGTGTGTTTGGACGGGGAGTTGGCGCCTGGCAATGGACACCTACAGAACACACGCCGTGTTGATTTTACTGTTATTATCATCCGATATTTGTCTGCCGTCGCAGTTTCCAACACAACTCATGTAAGTACTAATCTAATCCTCGCCTATAGCTTCTCAAATCCCAATTGTTGGTTGTGTGACTGTGTAAATGCAGGTGATTAATTGTGTGTATGTGTCATTCCTAACAATGAATAACTAAAACAATGGTATCTGAGGAAAAACTGTTATGACAAGCGGGTTAGACCAGTCTTGCGGTTTAGCACCTTGCCATCTCCCCCGGTTTATTGGTTAACTTCTTGTTACATCGCTGCGCTATTATGTCTCGATTGTCTGGAGATGCAAAAGAGGCGGTAGGATGGGCACCGGTCCCGTTTCTCTCCGTATTTCAACCGTCTGCTTCTCCTACTCCTCACCATGACATATCCAGTGTATTTATAGCCTCTGTGTGTGTCAGTGTGACTGTTAATGAGACATGTGTTACTTTCACTAGCAGTTTCCAGTGTGCTGTTCGCATTCGTTTGAATATGTTGTGTGATTAATGACTATAATGCGCGCAGTGTCGCAGGTAAATTGTGGCTGTTGGCTGGCCAAGGGATAATGTCCTGTAAACTTGTTGAAACAACCTGGACTCAGGGACAGACTAATCTGTCTTCTTCCATTTAGTATGATATGTTACGTTTCCCATTAATTTGTGGATGTCCATCATCCATTCTGTATGATATGTTACGAATTACAATTCGAATGATATGTTAGGAATTGCAATTTGTACAATATGTTACGAATTTGCAATAGTCCTACATATTTTACGAATCCCAATTTGTTGTGGCTAACGTTAGCTGGGCTAGGGGTTAGGTTATAGGGTTAAGCTTAAGGCTTAGTTAACATGCTAAGTAGTTGCAAATGCTACTTTCTCATGAGAATTGAACATGCAACATTTGGTCATTGCTCATATCGAGACCATCATCCCGGAAACCCTCGACCAACTCCAATTCGCATACTGCCCCAACAGATCCACAAATGATGCAATCTCAATCGCACTCCAAACTGCCAATCTCAATCGCACTCCAAACTGCCCTTTCCCACCTGGACAAAAGGAACACCTATGTGAGAATGTTATTCATTGATTAAAGCTCAGTGTCCAACACCATATTGCCCACAAAGCTCATCACTAAGCTAATGACCCTGGGACTAAACACCTCCCTCTGCAACTGGATCCTGGACATCCTTACTGGCCGTCCCCAGGTGGTAAGGGTAGGCAACCACACATCTGCCACTGGGACCCCTCAGGGGTGCTTGCTTAGTCCCCTCCTGTACTCCCTGTTCACCCACGACTGTGTGGCCAAGCACGACCCCAACACCATCATTATTAAGTTTGCTGACGACATAATGGGGGTAGTCATGATCACCAACAACGATAAGACAGCCTATAGGGAGGAGGTCAAACACCTGGCAGTGTTGTGCCAGGACAACAACCTGTCACTCAATGTGAGCAAGACAACGGAGCTGATCATAGACTACAGGAAAAGGAGGGCCGAACAGGGCCATTAACATCGACGTGGCTGTAGTGGAGCTGGTCGAGAGTTTCAAGTTCCTCGGTGTCCAAATAACCAATAAACTATCATGGTCCAGACACACCAAGACAGTTGTGAAGAAGAAGAAGAATATTTGGCATGGGTCCCCAGAGCCTCAAAAAGTTCTACAGTGTCATGTTCGTCATATTGATGAGACCAAGGTGATATGAATAGATACTTCCTTTAACCTCTTGGTCCTACCTGGCACACAGGCGTCCCATCTAGAGCTCTAGTTAAAACTCAAACGTTCATTAAAATACACATGCAGGGTATTGAATTAAAGCTACACTCGTTGTGAATCCAGGCAACAAGTCAGATTTTTAAAATGCTTTTCGGCGAAAGCATGAGAAGCTATTATCTGATAGCATGTAACACCCCAAAAGACCCGCAGGGGATGTAAACAAAATAATTAGCATAGTCGTCGCTACACAAACCGCACAAATAAAATATAAAACATTCATTACCTAAATCGGTCCATATATAGCCTAGATATCGATCTATGAAGACTGTGTGATAAACGGAAAAAAATAGCGTTTCATAACGTAACGTCATTTTTTAAAATTCAAAAAGTCGACGATAAACTTTCACAAAACACTTCAAAATACTTTTGTAATGCAACTTTAGGTATTAGTACACGTTAATAAGCGATAAAATTCATCAGGAGGCGATGTCAATTCTATAGGTGTCTGTTTCGAAAAAATGTCTTGGAGAGAGCTCGACCAAAACATCCGGTCGGAGACCGATTCGGTTAGACCAAGAATCAATTGCGAATCAAATGACAAGACTCTAGACAACGTGTGGAAGCTGTAGGCACTGCAACCTCGGCCTCATTTAATTCTATTCACTTTGAACAATTCCTTGAAGTCGCGGATGGATATTTTTTTCCATTTTCAGTGATCAGATATTCCTGCACTTTTCGATGAAACGCACGTTCTGTTATAGTCACAGCCGTGATTTAACCCGTTTTATAAACGTCTGAGTGTTTTCTATCCACACATACTAATCATATGCATATACTATATTCCTGGCCTGAGTAGCAGGGCGCTGAAATGTTGCGCGATTTTTAACAGAATGTTCGAAAAAGTAGAGGGTCGACTTAACAGGTTAATAAAGAAAAGTTAAAAGTTATCGTACATCAGCTGATGTCTCAAAGTGCTGTACAGAAACCCAGCCTAAAACTCCAAACAGCAAGCAATGCAGGTGTAGAAGCACGGTGGCTAGGAAAAACTCCCTAGTAAGGCCAAAACCTAAGAAGAAACCTAGAGAGGAACCAGGCTATATGGGGTGGCCAGTCCTCTTCTGGCTGTGCCGGGTGGAGATTATAACAGAACATGGCCAAGATGTTCAAATGTTCATAAATGACCAGCATGGTCGAATAATAATAAGGCAGAACAGTTGAAACTGGAGGCTTTTTGATATATATAATTATTGTCATAAATAAATTATAGTTATACCATCCACCTAGGAACTCACTTGGTGAAGGCCATAGGACTGAAAATGAATGAGATTATAACCATGTTTCTTTCACTAACAATTACAGTCATGGGTGGTAACTCTACAAGTCACTAGAAAAGGTGAGGCACACTGGGAAATTATATTGGAGGTATGACTTAGTGGGAGCGTTACTCAAAAGGTTTAAGCTGTTACAACTAAAATCTCTACCCCCTACAGCAGTGGTCACCAACCGTGACTGCTTAATCTCCAAGGAATTCGTAGTCGATCTTCAATCATTTCTGTAAAAATTCCAACGATACAGCTTTGTGTTACTATTTTGATTCTTGCTGTTTTGGCGGAAGGTGCACTTGATTCAGCAGCCCTAGCGCCGGGAAGGCAAAGTGTTTAATTTGGAATCATTTCATCTGTCTGAAGTTAAAACCCTGCCTACAAGGCAGAGCCAGAGCGCAAATCAAGTGCACCAATTGGCCTACAGTTGTAGCCAATCAGAAAGCTCAGATCACCATGTCTGCACATTTTTCTCGAACCATAGAATGTAAAAAAGAAGGCTGGAAACAGCAAAGTTGATACTGTGAGATTACAAAACTTTTAAAACCATAACTAAAGAGAGACTTAACGAATACAGCAAAGAGCTGCTGTTTTTATGAGTAAGTTTAAGTTGTTATTCAGCACTAGTGTCAACACTTTGTTCAATAGTTTTCCAAGCCATAAAATGTGTGTTCTCCCTACTTCCACTCACACTAAAACCAGCACTGCAGCTGCAATGAATGAGTATAGCAAAGTTTTCCCATAAGCTTGCCGTAGTATCTTTTGTCTTTTGTAATATCAAGGAATATTTAACTTTCTCTGATCATAGGATAACAACATGGATTGGTGATTGAGGCAGAAATAATGCAGTGCGATTTGAGTTTCGCCATCAGCTGGAAGACCGTGTCTCCTTTTCTCAGCAAATCAAGAATAGCCAATTTGCAGTGGTAATGTATTGGGCCTACTGCACAAACCTCATTGCTGTAGAGCTGTTTTTAATTGGTTAAGGCTGCATAGGCTTATGTTTTTTGAGTAATGATGGCACATTGGTGTTTACAGTGTACCACGTAACATATCATAATGATTTGAGTGTCCTGGATTTACACTTACTATGTTATGTCTAGTGTCTGAGACCAGACTGGTTGAAAAGGGGAGGTAGAGCTTAATTAAAGCTGCCATGTTACTTTTTGGGTGAGCTGACCAAATTCACGTAGAACTGTGAGTTATAGATTTGTCATTCTCATTGAATGCAAGTCTAAGTAGTGGTAGATCTGTTTGATGTGCGCTATTTCTATGCTTCCCATTCTTAAATTTCGCTTTTGCATCTATTACTATCTGGTTGTGTACACCAGTGTCAAACAGCTGAAAATCCTATATTTTTGTTTATGAAAAACATATTTCACAGTTTAGATGGGAGAATGATTATTTATCTACACTATATTTGCTTGTTATGTCACATAACTGAAATTTGGCGAACTATTCAAATTTTTGCATCCAGGAAATGGTGGAGCGATTTCTGCATAGTGCATCTTTAAGACTTACTGTGGAATATATGAGATAATGATATCATACTGTTAGTTTATGATATACTGTGACTCCCAATCCTACAAGTTAAAACAGTGAAACAGAATATGTATTTTCATGGGTTTATTACAGAGATCATACAGTTTATGGTTTATTACTATGCCATATTAGATTATATGACCTGGTCTAACACAATAAGTGTTGCTTTGGGAAAATGGGAAGAAAAGATGAATGCTCTGTACCCTAATAATCTCCCAGTGTTAAAGAGCTGATAATTGAAGGTAACAGCAGACATTATGTGTGTGTAATCAGTTAGCTTTACTCCACCCAGCAGTTACTCTGGGGGTGTAGGATGCGACACAAGGAGCGGTATCTAGCGATTACAGGCAGGTATCCTAGCAGTTACAGGCAGGTATCCTAGCGATTACAGGCAGGTAGTCTAGTGATTACAGGCAGGTAGCCTAGTGGTTACAGGCAGGTATCCTAGTGGTTACAGGCAGGTATCCTAGCGGTTACAGGCAGGTATCCTAGTGATTACAGGCAGGACGTCTAGTGGTTACAGGCAGGTAGTCTATCGTTTACAGGCAGGTATCCTAGCGGTTACAGGCAGGTAGCCTAGCTGTTACAGACAGGTATCCTAGGGATTACAGGCAGGTATCCTAGCGGTTACAGGCAGGTAGTCTAGCGGTCACAGGCAGGAAGTCTAGCGGTTACAGGCAGGAAGTCTAGCGGTTACACACAGGTAGCCTAGCGGTTACAGGCAGGTAGTCTAGCGGTTACAGGCAGGTGGCCTTGTGGTTACAGGCAGGTAGTCTAGCGGTTACAAACAGGTATCCTAGCGGTTACACACAGGTATCCTGGCGGTTACAGGCAGGTATCCTAGCAGTTACAGTCAGGTGGTCTAGCGGTTACATGCAGGTAGTCTAGCGGTTACAGGCAGATAGCCTAACGGTTACAGGCAGGTAGTCTAGCGGTTACATGCAGGTAGTCTAGTGGTTACAGGCAGGTAGCCTAGCGGTTACAGGCAGGTAGCCTAGTGGTTACATGCAGGTAGTCTAGCGGTTACATGCAGGTAGTCTAGCGGTTACAGGCAGGTAGTCTAGCGGTTACAGGCAGGTAGTCTAGCGGTTACATGCAGGTAGTCTAGCGGTTACAGGCAGATAGCCTAACGGTTACAGGCAGGTAGTCTAGCGGTTACATGCAGGTAGTCTAGCGGTTACATGCAGGTAGTCTAGCGGTTGCAGGCAGGTAGTCTAGCGGTTACAGGCAGGTAGTCTAGCGGTTACACACAGGTAGCCTCACGGTTAATATCTAGAAGAAAAAGAAACACACACCTATTTAGGTGAGGTGCTGGCTAGCGGAGTAGAAAACTGGAAAATTAAAGAGAGCCGCACACTCTAGGAGCTCTGATGCAAAAACGGTATTCTAGCGGTTACAGGCAGGTAGCCTAGCGGTTACAGGCAGGTAGCCTAGCGGTTACAGGCAGGTAGTCTAGCGGTTACAGGCAGGTAGTCTAGCGGTTACAGGCAGGTAGCCTAGCGGTTACAGGCAGGTAGTCTAACGGTTACAGGCAGGTAGCCTAGCGGTTACAGGCAGGTAACCTAGCGGTTACAGGCAGGTAGCCTAACGGTTACAGGCAGGTAGTCTAGCGGTTACAGGCAGGTAGTCTAGTGGTTACAGGCAGGTAGCCTAGCGGTTACAGGCAGGTAACCTAGCGGTTACAGGCAGGTAGCCTAACGGTTACAGGCAGGTAGTCTAGCGGTTACAGGCAGGTAGTCTAGTGGTTACAGGCAGGTAGCCTAGCGGTTACAGGCAGGTAGCCTAGCGGTTAAACATAGGTATCCTAGAGGTTAAGAGAGTTTGGTCAGTAATCGAAAGGTTGGTGTTTGAATCCCAGAGCTGACAAGGTGAAAAATCTGTCCGTGCCCTTGAGCAAGGCACTTAACACTAATTGCTCCAGGGTCGCTGTCAATAATATCTGATCCCTGGCTTTGACATCACTCTCTCAGGGTGTCTCAAGGGGAGTGGGATACGCAACAAAATAAACTTTCCAATTCACATGTGTATAATACAGAATTTTACATGTGTGAAATAGGACACATTTAAGCACCCACCTACTTATTCTTTTTACTATTATTATTATCTGTGGCAGGTTGGGTAAATGCCAGTCCCAAACATTAAACTGCAATCTTTTTCTACCTTTGTCTTTCGATCTGGTGACTAAATTGGTATAGTTGCATACAGAGGTTTGCTTGTTTTTCCATAGTCGTATGTAAGCAGGAATCTATCAAATCACACAATCCCCACTGTATTGAAGACATTTCAGTTCTTTAAAAGTATTGTCCCGCGAGTTGATGCCTGTGTTGTCAGACTGTATCTGTCTCTATAATAATGTGTAATTAGTCCATAGTTCAACACAGCATTCCGCTGACACTCTCAGTATGGATACACTCATTACCCCCCACTCTCTTGATCTCTCTCTCTCTCTATCACTGTGTGTGTGGAACAATTTAGGGCAGTATCTGACCCAGTTGCTGTGTGTGTGTATTGGTAATTATTCTGTGCTGACTTTAGAAGTTACAGTAGTTATATCTCTATGACCAGAGCAGAGAACCCCTGCCAACTCAGACAAACTGCACTGTCTATACATTAATGGAGCAGAGCTGGGTCTGGATTGGTCAGTTTGACAGATATGCACTTGTACATGTAGGGTTGATTTGGAGATGATCAACAATACAAATAGAACAACTCATGCATACAGAACTTACACAGTCGTACTTTAATGTTTCTGGAAATGTTGAGGTCACATGAAAGCTGAGAGGTAAAAACCTTACCACGACTTAGTAGCTTCTCTCTCTCAATTCAATTCAATTCAAGGGGCTTTATTGGCATGAGAAACATATGTTTACATTGCCAAAGCAAGTGAAGTGGATAAACAAAAGTGAAATAAACAATAAAAGTGAACAGTAAATATTACACTCACACGAGTTCCAAAATAATAGAGACATTTCAAAGTCATTTTATGTATATATACAGTGTTGTAACGATGTGCAAATAGTTAAAGTACAAAAGGGAAAATAAATCAACCTAAATATGGGTTGTATTTACAATGGTGTTTGTTCTTCACTGGTTGCCATTTTCTTGTGGCAACAGGTCACAAATATTGCTGCTGTGATGCACACTGGTATTTCACCCAGTAGATATAGGAGTTTATCAAAATTGGATTTGTTTTTCAAAATATTTGTGGATCTGTGTAATCTGAAGGAAATATGTGTCTCTAATATGGCCTACGGCGACCTTTCTCAATAGCAAGGCTATGCTCACTGAGTCTGTACATAGTCAAAGCTTTCCTAAATTTTGGGTCAGTCACAGTAGTCAGTTATTCTGACAATGTGTATTTTCTGTTTATAGACATATTGCATTCTAGTTTGCTCTGTTTTTAAAAAATTATTTCCAAAGTGTCAAGTAATTGTCTTGTTTTCTAATTTTTTGGTTGGTTCTAATTGTGTTGCTGTCCTGGGGCTCTGTGTGGTCTGTGAACAGAGACCCAGGGCCAGCTTGCTTAGGGGACTATTCTCCAGGTTAATCTCTCTGTAAGTGATGGCTTTGTTATTGAAGGTTTGGGAATCGCTCCCTTTTAGGTGGTAGTAGAATTTAACGTCTATTTACCTGGATTTTGATAATTAGCGGGTATCCTTCCTAATTCTGCTCTACTGCATTATTTGGTGTGTTACGTTGTAAACAAAGGATATTTTTGCAGAATTTTCCATTCAGAGTCTCAATTTGGTGTTTGTGTTATGTTTGTGTTACAGCGTGTACTGGAGGTAGACCTGAGGTAAGGCTGATCGAGACCCCCAGACGCTTTCCAAAGTCTTCACGTGAACTGGGGACCCCGATCCGACAGGGCTGGTTTTCTTTTTCTAATCCGTGATTGACGGTAGACCCTGCCACATACCTCTTGCGTCTGAGCCATTGAATTGCAACTCTACTTTGTCTCTATACTGACGCTTAGCTTGTTTGATTGCCTTGCAGAGGGAATAGCTACACTGTTTTTATTCAGTCATGTTTCCGGTCACCTTGCCCTGGTTAAAAGCAGTGGTTCGCACTTTGTGTTTCGCGCGAATGCTGCCATCAATCCACGGTTTCTGGTTTGGGAATGTTTTAATCGTTGCTGTGGGTATGACATCGCCGATGCACTTTCTAATGAACTCGCTCACCGAATCAGCGTATTTGTCAATGTTGTTGTAGTCCCCTGCCTCAATTGGAAGAGCCTTTCCCCCGCCGCTCTACCTTCAGGTGGATGGTCAAAGACGGCCCGGAAGCAACGGGTGAACTTCTCGACGTGGTCCAACGCAGTGTCTCTTCTCTCCACACGGTGTTTGCCCACTCCAGCGCTCCTCCCGTGAGGCAGCGGGCGGCCACTCTCTCTCTTCCCGAGGGAGCTGGGTGCACAGTGGCCAGGCAGAGGTCCAGTTGTAACAAGAATCCCTGGCACTGTGCTGCCGTTCCATCATACTCCCTGGGAAGGGAGAGACGCATCCCACTGGAACTTTCTCCAGATGGGACTGGTGGAGACAACCCCGGTTGTGCTGGTCGAGGCACTGTAGAGACTTCCTGTCTCTCCCAGCGGTCCATGGTCTGGACAACGCGATCCATCATGGCACCAAGATGATGTAACATGGCCGAATGTTCCTGGACTCTCTCCTTGACTCCTCTAACCTGGGTACCTGCTCCTGCTGACTCCATTAGAGGTGTGTAATTCTGTTATGGTGTGTACTGGAGGCGAAGTCAGGTGCAGGAGAGCAGAGTATAGTTAACAGGCGCTCATTTATTTTCCGTTCCAAAACGAGAGCACTACAATAATCAAATGTGCTCAAAACACGGAACATAAATAAAATCAAGCACATAAATCAAACACCACATAACATGAAACAATTACACACAAATACATGATGGGAAACAGAGGGTTAAATACAAGTAGATTTATTGGTGAAATGAAAACCAGGTGTGTATGAAACAAGACAAGACAAATGGACATATGATAAATGGAGTGGCGATGGCTAGAAAGCCGGTGACGCCGATCGCCGAACGGCGCCCAAACAAGGAGAGGTGGAAGTTGTGACAGTTTGTCACATTTTTGTGAATTCTTGGTTGGTGAGCGGACCCCAGACCTCACAACCATAAAGGGCAATGGGTTCTATAATGTCTTCAACTATTTTTAGCCAGATCCTAATTGGTATGCCAAATGTTATGTTCCTTTTGATGGCATAGAACGCCCTTCTTGACTTGTCTCTCAGATCGTTCACAGTGTTGTGGAATTTACCTGTGGCGCTGATGTTTAGGCTGAGGTATCTATAGTTTTTGTGTGCTCTAGGGCAACAGTGTCTAGATGGAATTTGTATTTGTGGTCCTGGCAACTGGACCTTTTTTTGGAACACCATTATTTTGGTCTTACTGAGATTTAGTGTCAAAGCCCAGGTCTGGCAGAATCTGTGCAGAAGATCTAGGTGCTGCTGTAGGCCCTCCAGGTCTGACAGAATCTGTGCAGAAGATCTAGGTGCTGCTGTAGGCCCTCCAGGTCTGACAGAATCTGTGCAGAAGATCTAGGTGCTGCTGTAGGCCCTCCAGGTCTGGCAGAATCTGTGCAGAAGATCTAGGTGCTGCTGTAGGCCCTCCAGGTCTGACAGAATCTGTGCAGAAGATCTAGGTGCTGCTGTAGGCCCTCCAGGTCTGACAGAATCTGTGCAGAAGATCTAGGTGCTGCTGTAGGCCCTCCAGGTCTGGCAGAATCTGTGCAGAAGATCTAGGTGCTGCTGTAGGCCCTCCTTGGTTGAGGATAGAAGCACAAGGTCATCAGCAAACAGTAGATATTTGACTTCAGATTCTAGTAGGGTGAGGCCGGGTGCTATAGACTGTTCTAGTGCCTTCGCAAATTATATATATATATATATATATACACTGCTCAAAAAAATAAAGGGAACACTTAAAAAACACAATGTAACTCCAAGGCAATCACACTTCTGTGAAATCAAACTGTCCACTTAGGAAGCAACACTGATTGACAATAAATTTCACATGCTGTTGTGCAAATGGAATAGACAACAGGTGGAAATTATAGGCAATTAGCAAGACACCCCCAATAAAGGAGTGGTTCTGCAGGTGGTGACCACAGACCACTTCTCAGTTCCTATGCTTCCTGGCTGATGTTTTGGTTACTTTTGAATGCTGGCGGTGCTTTCACTCTACTGGTAGCATGAGACGGAGTCTACAACCCACACAAGTGGCTCAGGTAGTGCAGGTCATCCAGGATGGGACATCAATGCGAGCTGTGGCAAGAAGGTTTGCTGTGTCTGTCAGCGTAGTGTCCAGAGCATGGAGGCACTACCAGGAGACAGGTCAGTACATCAGGAGACGTGAAGGAGGCCGTAGGAGGACAACAACCCAGCAGCAGGACCGCTACCTCCGCCTTTGTGCAAGGAGGAGCAGGAGGAGCACTGCCAGAGCCCTGCAAAATGACCTCCAGCAGGCCACAAATGTGCATGTGTCTGCTCAAATGGTCAGAAACAGCCTCCACGAGGGTGGTATGAGGGCCGGACGTTCACAGGTGGGGGTTGTGCTTACAGCCCAATACTGTGCAGGACTTTTGGCATTTGCCAGAGAACACCAAGATTGGCAAATTCGCCACTGGCGCCCTGTGCTCGTCACAGATGAAAGCAGGGTCACACTGAGCACGTGACAGACGTGACAGAGTCTAGAGACGCCGAGGAGAACGTTCTGCTGCCTGCAACATCCTCCAGCAGGACCGGTTTGGCGGTGGGTCAGTCATGGTGTGGGGTGGCATTTCTTTGGGGGGCCGCACAGCCCTCCATGTGCTCGCCAGAGGAAGCCTGACTGCCATTAGGTACCGAGATGAGATCCTTAGACCCGTTGTGAGACCATATGCTGGTGCAGTTGGCCCTGGGTTCCTCCTAATGCAAGACAATGCTAGACCTCATGTGGCTGGAGTGTGTCAGCAGTTCCTGCAAGAGGAAGGCATTGATGCTATGGACTGGCCCACCCGTTCCCCAGACCTGAATCCATTTGAGCACATCTGGGACATGTCTCGCTCCATCCACCAATGCCACGTTGCACCTCAGACTGTCCAGGAGTTGGCGGATGCTTTAGTCCAGGTCTGGGAGGAGATCCCTCAGGAGACCATCCGCCACCTCATCAGGAGCATGCCCAGGCATTGTAGGGAGGTCATACAGGCACGTGGAGGCCACACACACTACTGAGCCTCATTTTGACTTGTTTTAAGGACCTTACATCAAAGTTGGATCAGCCTGTAGTGTGGTTTTCCACTTTAATTTTGAGTGTGACTCCAAATCCAGACCTCCATGGGTTGATAAATTTCCATTGATAATTCTTGTGTGATTTGGTTGTCAGCACATTCAACTATGTAAAGAAAAAAGTATTTAATAAGAATATTTAATTCATTCAGATCTAGGATGTGTTATTTTAGTGTTCCCTTTATTCTTTTGAGCAGTGTATATACAGTATATTGAAGAGGTTGGGGCTCAAGCTGCATCCCTGTCTCACCTCACGGCCCTGTGGAAAGAAATGTGTGTGTTTTTTTGCCAATTTTAACCACATGCTTGTTGTTTGTGTACATGGATTTGATGAGGTTGTGTATTCTCATGCCAACACCGCTTCAGTCACTTTGTATAGCAGACCCTCATGCCAAATTGAGTCAAAAGCTTTTATGAAATCAACAAAGCATGAGAATACTTAGCCTTTGTTTTGGTTTGTTTGTCAATAGGATGTGCAGGGTGAATATGTGGCCTGTCGTACGGTAATTTGGTTAAAAGCCAATTTGACATTTGTCAGTACATTGTTTTCACTGAGGAAATGTACAAGTCTGCTGTTATTTATAATGCAGAGGACTTTCTCAAGTTTGTTGTTGACGATAGTTATTGGGGTCAAATTTGTCTCCACTTTTGTAGATTGGGGTGATCAGTCATTGGTTCGAAAGATTGGGGAAGATGCCTGAGTTGAGGATGGTGTTGGAGAGTTTAAGCCAATAGGAATTTGTGGTCTGTATATTTTGTTATTTCATTTAAGATACCATCAACACCACAGGCCTTTTTTGGTTGGAGGGTTTGTATTTTGTCCTGTAGTTCATTCAATGTAATTG
The DNA here is from genome assembly GCF_023373465.1 of Oncorhynchus keta. Classification (NCBI taxonomy): domain Eukaryota; kingdom Metazoa; phylum Chordata; class Actinopteri; order Salmoniformes; family Salmonidae; genus Oncorhynchus; species Oncorhynchus keta. The sequence goes on from NC_068437.1 coordinate 29,588,549, forward strand.
GAAAATTCAGTGGGTTCTAGTAGTCTTTAATAGCTGATTCTAAGATTTGTAATTAATCATGTGTATGTTTTTGCTGTTTGTTCTTTGTTATTGAGCCAAAAAGATTGGAAAAGAGGTTTATCCATACATCTCCGTTTTGAATAAATAACACTTTGTGTTGTTATAGTTTAGTGTTTTCCAATTTTCTCAGAAGTGATTAGATTCTATGGGTTCTTCAATTACATTGAGCTGATTTCTGACGTGCTGTTCCTTCTTTTTCCGTAGAGTATTTCTGTATTGTTTTAGTGATTCACCATAGTTCGATAGGTTTCTCCATTCCTTTCTTAGGTTTTAGCATTCTTCATCAAACCATAATTTTCTTAGGTTGTCTGCTTGAAACTGTTGGACTTAATAGGGAAGCTCAATCTCTCTCCCCCTCCTCTCTCTCCCCCTCACTCCCTCCCACTCTCCTATTGTTGTAATCCTGTGTTGGCCTTTTAATTGGATTACATGTCTCATTTAGGGGAACATAAGAACAGAGCAGCGCTGAGGTAACACACACACACACACACACACACACACACACACACACACACACACACACACACACACACACACACACACACACACACACACATAGTGGATGAGTTTGAATGTGGTCTGAATGGAGATGTGTGCCAAACAGATCATATCATCAAACCATTCACAAATCTGCCATGCTGTGGAGAGACTCTGTGATGGAATGAGGCTGGCAACACTAGTAAGGAATATTTACACAGACATAAACACACTCACACAGACACAGACACACACACACACACACACACACACACAAACTGTCTGCTCAGAGCTCCAGGACTTTAGAGCTTAGGCACTATAGAGAGGAAAAGAGAGGCAGATTAGGTGTCTGAAACTTGGTATACTTGTGACTTGGCAATGAAACTCATCCAAGACGAGTCCACTGAGACATTTAGGGACACGATTCTTCCTTCTACCTCACCTCCTCTTACTCCATCTTCACCTCTTTCCCGGGACCACCCATACGTAGAATGTATGCACACATGACTGTAAGTCGCTTTGGATAAAAGCGTCTGCTAAATGGCATATATTTTTTTTATATATTTTATATATCTTTCACTCCCCCAGTCTTCTCTCTCTTACTTCCCCATCCACACACACATTCCAGAGCTGGCATCCTTAACCCCCCAGCCCCTCTCTGTGTCTTCCCCTCTCCCTGGTCACAATCCTCTGCACACATTCAAGTAACCAGCTTTACACTCATTACTCTCAGG
>NC_068437.1:29594819-29604819 GCF_023373465.1 Oncorhynchus keta
ACAGCTGCTACTGAAGAGGGCTGCAGCTCTGGAGGTAAGACACAGTGTTTCTATGCTCCTCAAGTACACCCAACATCTGATGACTAGTTGAGCTGTTGAATCAAGTGAGATTGAGCCTTGATGATGCACCTGCTACTATATTGCACCACAATGGAGTGGAGAGGGGTTGAAATGAATGACACGTTGAATGACACATTGGCTCTTGGGTGTACCCCACATAGGTAATCTTGTAATCACATTGATGTGAATCTTATGGGGGGGCTGTATGTACTATATGTTAGGTTCCACTTGTAAAAGGCGAGATGTGACAATATAGGCCAGGACCAGGGAATGGTTAGAAGACCATGTCACTGTGAGGGTCAGGTTGTCAACAGAGATGAGTGATAGTCTGTATGGCTGCATGGACATGCTAGTATGAGGGGCAGGTTGTCAACAGAGAGGAGTGATAGTCTGTATGGCTGCATGGACATGCTAGCATGAGGGGCAGGTTGTCAACAGAGAGGAGTGATAGTCTGTATGGCTGCATGGACATGCTAGCATGAGGGGGTTGTCATGGTCTGTACATGCTAGCATGAGGGGCAGGTTGTCAACAGAGAGAAGTGATAGTCTGTATGGCTGCATGGACATGCTAGCATGAGGGGCAGGTTGTCAACAGAGAGGAGTGATAGTCTGTATGGCTGCATGGACATGCTAGCATGAGGGGCAGGTTGTCAACAGAGAGGAGTGATAGTCTGTATGGCTGCATGGACATGCTAGCATGAGGGGCAGGTTGTCAACAGAGAGGAGTGATAGTCTGTATGGCTGCATGGACATGCTAGCATGAGGGGCAGGTTGTCAACAGAGAGGAGTGATAGTCTGTATGGCTGCATGGACATGCTAGCATGAGGGGCAGGTTGTCAACAGAGAGAAGTGATAGTCTGTATGGCTGCATGGACATGCTAGCATGAGGGGCAGGTTGTCAACAGAGAGGAGTGATAGTCTGTATGGCTGCATGGACATGCTAGCATGAGGGGCAGGTTGTCAACAGAGAGGAGTGATAGTCTGTATGGCTGCATGGACATGCTAGCATGAGGGGCAGGTTGTCAACAGAGAGGAGTGATAGTCTGTATGGCTGCATGGACATGCTAGCATGAGGGGCAGGTTGTCAACAGAGAGAAGTGATAGTCTGTATGGCTGCATGGACATGCTAGCATGAGGGGCAGGTTGTCAACAGAGAGGAGTGATAGTCTGTATGGCTGCATGGACATGCTAGTATGAGGGGCAGGTTGTCAACAGAGAGGAGTGATAGTCTGTATGGCTGCATGGACATGCTAGCATGAGGGGCAGGTTGTCAACAGAGAGGAGTGATAGTCTGTATGGCTGCATGGACATGCTAGCATGAGGGGCAGGTTGTCAACAGAGAGAAGTGATAGTCTGTATGGCTGCATGGACATGCTAGCATGAGGGGCAGGTTGTCAACAGAGAGGAGTGATAGTCTGTATGGCTGCATGGACATGCTAGCATGAGGGGCAGGTTGTCAACAGAGAGGAGTGATAGTCTGTATGGCTGCATGGACATGCTAGCATGAGGGGCAGGTTGTCAACAGAGAGGAGTGATAGTCTGTATGGCTGCATGGACATGCTAGTATGAGGGCTAGCAGGTTGTCAACAGAGAGGAGTGATAGTCTGTATGGCTGCATGGACATGCTAGCATGAGGGGCAGGTTGTCAACAGAGAGGAGTGATAGTCTGTATGGCTGCATGGACATGCTAGTATGAGGGGCAGGTTGTCAACAGAGAGGAGTGATAGTCTGTATGGCTGCATGGACATGCTAGCATGAGGGGCAGGTTGTCAACAGAGAGGAGTGATAGTCTGTATGGCTGCATGGACATGCTAGCATGAGGGGCAGGTTGTCAACAGAGAGGAGTGATAGTCTGTATGGCTGCATGGACATGCTAGCATGAGGGGCAGGTTGTCAACAGAGAGGAGTGATAGTCTGTATGGCTGCATGGACATGCTAGCATGAGGGGCAGGTTGTCAACAGAGAGGAGTGATAGTCTGTATGGCTGCATGGACATGCTAGAATGAGGGGCAGGTTGTCAACAGAGAGGAGTGATAGTCTGTATGGCTGCATGGACATGCTAGCATGAGGGGCTGAGTTGGGAAGTTAGAAAGAGGAAAAGAACACAGCCACTCAGATCTCTGCTCACGACAGTTTATTATAATGAGAGGTTTGACCCTGGGGAGAATATATATCTGTGTGTGTGTGTGTGTGTGTGTGTGTGTGTGTGTGTGTGTGTGTGTGTGTGTGTGTGTGTGTGTGTGTGTGTGTGTGTGTGTGTGTGTGTGTGTGTGTGTGTGTGTGTGTGTGTGTGTGTGTGTGTGAGTGTTCCTTTGAACAGAAGTGGGTCAGAGACACAGTTCTCTCATCTTCTGCTGTATAGAGTATGCATATGGTTTGTATTCCAAAGCCATCTTATATGTCATAGATACATTGTACTGCTGTTCTAGCTGCAGTGTTTCTCAACCTCTGACCCCTGATCCCTGGTCCAGCATTTATCCTGGGATGTTGTTGACCTGTCCCTTATTGACCTGTCCCCAGCTCACAATTGTTTAGTCAGTTATCAATTGGCAGTTCTGATCTACATGGTCCATTAATAAGAAAAACAGCCTGTAGCTTGCATCTCTCTGTGGTACATGAAGGGCCTTACTTCCCTAGTAGAAGTCAGAGACACTTTGCTACGTATGATATGGTAACCAGTAGTGCCTTTATAAGGAAAGTGGAGATGTCTTCACAAGGCGTCGAACTCTCAATGTTTTCTATGGAAGACCATGTTTACGGTTCATCATAAACACATTTTATAATCTAGCAGTTGACATTAAACAGCCTCTCTGCTCTGAATGGAAAATAAACAAACTGGTCCAGTTCGTCTTATCACTGGTACTGCCAGATAACATATCAACCAGCCATCTCCATATCACTCTCTCTCACTCTCTCTCTCTCACTCTCACTCTCTCTCTCTCTCTCTCTCTCACTCTCACTCTCTCTCACTCTCTCTCACTTTCTCTCTCCCTCTCTCCCTCTCTCTCTCTCTCTCTCTCTCTCTCTCTCTCTCTCTCTCTCTCTCTCTCTCTCTCTCTCTCTCTCCCTCTCTCCCTCTCTCTCTCTCACTCTCACTCTCTCTCTCACTCTCTCTCTCTCTCTCCCGCTCTCTCTCTCTCTCACTCTATCTATTTCAATTCAATTCAAGGGGCTTTAATGGCATGGGAAACATGTGTTAACATTGCCAAAGCAAGTGAGGTAGATAATATACAAAAGTGAAATAAACAATAAAAATGAACAGTAAACATTACACATACAGAAGTTTCAAAACAATAAAGACATTACAAATGTCATATTATACATACAGTGTTGTAACAATGTACAAATGGTTCAAATACACAAGGGAAAATAAATATGCATAAATATATAAGCATAAATATGGGTTGTATTTACCATGGTGTTTGTTCTTCACTGGTTGCCCTTTTCTTGTGGCAACAGGTCACAAATCTTGCTGCTGTGATGGCACACTATGGAATTTCACCCAGTAGATATGGAAGTTTATCAAAATTGGATTTGTTTTCGAATTCTTTGTGGATCTGAGGGAAATATGTATCTCTAATATGGTCATACATTTGACAGAAGGTTGGGAAGTGCATCTCAGTTTCCAACTCATTTTGTGGGCAGTGTGTACATAGCCTGTCTTCTTGTAACGTCGTTCTTCGTTTGTCAAAAGAGAGTCGGACCGAAATGCAGCGTGTTTGTTACTCATGATCTTTAATGAATGAAAACGGAACGATTACATTAAATAACTCAATACAAAAACAACAAACGGAACGTGAAACCTAATTACAGCCTATCTGGTGAAACTACACAGAGACAGGAACAATCACCCACAAAATACACAGCGAAACCAGGCTACCTAAATACGGTTCCCAATCAGAGACAACGAGAATCACCTGACTCTTATTGAGAACCGCCTCAGGCAGCCAAGCCTATACAACACCCCTAATCAGCCGCGATCCCAAATACTACAAACCCCAATACGAAAATACAATAACATAAACCCATGTCACACCCTGGCCTGACCAAATAATAATGAAAACACAAAATACTAAGACCAAGACGTGACAGAACCCCCCCCAAGTGCGGACTCCCGGACGCACCTCAAAACAATGGGGAGGGTCCGGGTGGCCGTCTGTCCATGGTGGCGGTTCCGGCTCGGGACGTGGACCCCACTCCATTAAAGTCATAGTTCCTCCCCTTTGCGTCCTGGGATAATCCACCCTCGCCGCCGACCATGGCCTAATAGTCCTCACCCAGAACCCCACAGAACTGAGGAGCAGCTCGTGACTGAGGGGCATCTCGGGACTGAGGGACAGCTCGGGACTGAGGGGCAGCTCGGGACTGAGGGGCAGCTCGGGACTGAGGGGCAGCTCGTGACTGAGGGGCATTTCGGGACTGAGGGGCAGCTCGGGACTGAGGGGAAGCTCGGGACTGAGGGGCATCTCGGGACTGAGGGGCATCTCGGGACTGAGGGGCAGCTCGGGACTGAGGGGCAGCTCGGGACTGAGGGGCAGCTCGGGACTGAGGGGCAGCTCGGGACTGAGGGGAAGATCGGGGCTGAGGGGCAGCCCGGAACTGAGGGGAAGCCCAGTACTGAGAGAAAGCCCAGTACTGAGAGGAAGCCCAGTACTGAGAGGAAGCCCAGTACTGAGATGAAGCTCAGGCAGGTAGTAGGCTCCGGTAGATCCTGGCTGGCTGGCGGATCTGGAAGATTCTGGTTGACTAGCAGATCTGGAAGAGACTGGTTGACTGGAAGATCTGGAAGAGACTGGTTGACTGGCAGATCTGGAAGAGACTGGTTGACTGGCAGATCTGGAAGAGACTGGTTCACTGGCAGATCTGGAAGATTCAGGTTGACTAGCAGATCTGGAAGATTCTGGTTGACTGGCAGATCTGGTAGAATCTGATTGACTGGCAGATCTAGAAGATCATGGCTGACTGGCAGATCTAGCTGCTCTATGCAGGCTGACAGCTCCTTGCAGACTGACAGCTCTTTGCAGACTGGTAGCTCTGGCTGCTTTATGCAGACTGACAGCTCTGACTGCTCCATGCAGGCTGACAGCTCTGACTGCTCCATGCAGGCTTGCAGCACCTTGCAGACTGGCAGCTCCTTGCAGACTAGCAGCTCCTTGCAGACTGACAGCTCTGGCTGCTTCATGCAGACTGACAGCTCTGGCTGCTTCATACAGACTGACAGCTCTGACTGCTCCATGCAGGCTGACAGCTCTGACTGCTCCATGCAGGCTGACAGCTCTGACTGCTCCATGCAGGCTGACAGCACCCTACAGACTGGCAGCTCTTTGCAGACTGACAGCTCTTTGCAGACTGACAGCTCTGGCTGCTTCATGCAGACTGACAGCACCTTGCAGACTGACAGCTCCCTGCAGACTGGCAGCTCAGGCTGCTCCGAACAGGCAGGAGGCTCCGGCAGCGCTGTAGAGAATGAAGGCTCTGATAGCGCTGAACAGACAGGAGACTCCGGTAGCGCAGGAGAGGAGAAAGGCTCTGATAGCGCTGAACAGGCGGGAGACTCCGACAGCGCAGGAGGGAAGGAAGGCTCTGGCTGTGCTGAACAGGCGAGGCGCACGGAAGGCCTGGTGCATGGTGCTGGAACTGGTGCTACAGGATCGAAGACACGCACAGGAAGCCTGGTGCGGGGAGCTGCTACCGGAGGACTGGTGTGTGGAGGTGGCTCTGGATAGACCGGACCGTGCAGGCGCACTGGAGCTCTTGAGCACCGAGCCTGCCCAAGCTTACCTGGCTCGATGCCCACTCTAGCCCGGCCAATAGGAAGGGCTGGTATGTGCCGCACCGGGCTATGCACCCGCACTGGAAACACTGTGCGCACCATAGCATAACACGGTGCCTGCCCGGTCTCTCTAGCCCACTGGTGAGCACAAGGAGTTTGCGCAGGTCTCCTACCTGACATAGCCATACACCCATTTAGCCTCCCCCCAATAATTTTTTGGGGCTGCTTTTCGGGCTTCCAACCGCGTCGCCGTGCTGCCTCCTCATACCAGCGCCTCTCCGCTTCAGCCGCCTCTATTTCTTCCTTGGGACGGCAATATTCACCAGGCTGAGCCCAGGGTCCTTTTCCGTCCAGTTCCTCCTCCCATGTCCAATTCTCCAAGTGGTGCAGCCTCTACCACTGCAACTGCTCTTCACCATTAACAGGGAGAGTTGGCTCAGGTCTGACTCCTGACTCAGCCACTCTCTCTCTGAGCCCTCCCCCAATAAATATTTGGGGGTTACTTTCGGTTTTCCTTCTGCGCCGCCGTGTTTTCCTTTTTGACTCCATTCGCCTATAGCCCTCTTCGCACTGCTCCAGCGAATCCCAGGCGGGCTCCTGCACTCTCTCTGGGTCGGCCGCCCACCTGTCGATTTCTTCCCACGTCGTATACTCCATGCCTCTGCTGTCCATAACGTCCTCCCTTCGCTGCTCAAGCTGTCGCTGCCTGTTAACACGCTGCTCGGTCCGTGTGTGGTGGGTGTTTCTGTAACGTCGTTCTTCATTTGTCGAAAGAGAGTCGGACCGAAATGCAGCGTGTTTGTTACTCATGATCTTTAATGAATGAAAACGGAACGATACATGAAATAACTCAATACAAAAACAACAAACGGAACGTGAAACCTAATTACAGCCTATCTGGTGAAACTACACAGAGACAGGAACAATCACCCACAAAATACACAGCGAAACCAGGCTACCTAAATACGGTTCCCAATCAGAGACAACGAGAATCACCTGACTCTGATTGAGAACCGCCTCAGGCAGCCAAGCCTATACAACACCCCTAATCAGCCGCGATCCCAAATACTACAAACCCCAATACGAAAATACAATAACATAAACCCATGTCACACCCTGGCCTGACCAAATAATAATGAAAACACAAAATACTAAGACCAAGACGTGACACTTTTCTTGAGAGCCAGGTCTGTCAACGGTGGCCTTTCTCAATAGCAAGGCTATGCTCAGTAAGTCTGTACATAGTCAAATCTTTCCTTAAGTTTGGGCCAATCACAGTGGACAGCTATTCTGCCACTGTGTACTCTCTGTATAGGGCCAAATAGCATTCTAGTTTGCTCTGTTTTTTTGTTAATTCTTTCCAATGTGTCAAGTAATTATCTTTTTGTTTTCTCAAATTTGGTTGGGTCTCTCTCTCTCTCTCCACAGATAGCTTCAAGGCAGGGAGTTATTGCTTTAACCTGTTTTAAAGATGGATTACTGATGGATAGATGGATTGAGTAAAGTAGGGGTGGGTATAGCTATATTCATAGATAGGAAATGACTCATTGGTCTATAGTGGGGTTTATGAACTCTGATTCTTTGAGTTTACTTAAGGTCAGAGTAGTGTTTCATCTATTACATCCGTCATTGTCGTTCTCACAAAGAGTAAAACGAGAATATGTTATATTCTTTGTGATTTGCTCCTTTTGATATCTGATAAAACTACGAATGATGCACACACACGCAGACGCAAGCAACCATGCACACACACACACTCCCTGTGCTTCAATGCTGGGCTAATATCATAGAACAAGGCATATTGATGTGATACAATGATTATGGTGTGTCTTCCAATGTGTGTGTGTGTACGTGCGTGTGTTTGTGTGGAGTTTGCTCCATGGGGCTGGATGAGTCGCCAGATGTGTGTGCTGGGCTCTCTCCTTGTCTCATCCCACTGCGTGCGTGTGTGTGTGAGTGTGTGTGTGTGTGTGTGTGTGTGTGTGTGTGTGTGTGTGTGTGTGTGTGTGTGTGTGTGTGTGTGTGTGTGTGTGTGTGTGTGTGTGTGTGTGTCATGTATTATAGATTAGAGCCCTCAGGCTGCTGGTGGGGGTCACTGTATCTGCTGAGCTTCCGTGAGGGTTAACCAGCCCTGCTCTCTACATGACTCACACACATAAACACACACACACACACACACACACACACACACACACACACACACACACACACACACACACACACACACACACACACACACACACACACACACACACACACACACACACACACACACACTAACACACACACTAACACACACACATTTCCCCAACAACCCCCATGGGGTTCAACATGTATCTGCAGCGGGGGGCAGTGTCAATGCTTGACTAGAATGGACTAATGGTTTCAGAACAGTAATATAGTGCAGTGTGTGTGTGTGTGTGTGTGTGTGTGTGTGTGTGTGTGTGTGTGTGTGTGTGTGTGTGTGTGTGTGTGTGTGTGTGTGTGTGTGTGTGTGTGTGCATCCATGGATGTGTGTGTGTGTGACTGAAACGATAGACCTCACCCTTCTAACCCAGCTGTGTTCACTACAGTAAGCCTTATTATCTTTGCTGTAAATAATGGATTAATTGTCAGACAACACTACAATATCATTATTGTATCAAGTCAATGGGAAGAGGTGTACAGTAGGTATTCAAATGTGTCTGTATGCCTTGATGTGAGGTTATTAGTTTGTCAGTGTGTGTGTGTGTGTGGCTAAGCGGGTCAGTGCATGTGTTTGTGTCAGACGTTGGGCTAGCTTTGTGTCGGGCTCTCAGTGTTTGATTGGGTAGAAATAGTGGTTCAGCAGCTCAGTGAAAGTGGATGAAATGCCCAAGGCCATACCCAATTCCACTGACCTATCTTTCTGTCACTCACTCACGCTTTCTTCCATCCCTCTCTCGTTAGTTTTCTCTCTGGTTGTGTGTGTGTGTGTTTGTGTGTGTGTGTGTGTTGGAATTAAACCTTAATTATTGATGCAGAGCCGTTAACGCAAATAGCAGACAGATTAGTCAGAGAAAGGAGGAGTAAAACTCACACACACTGTCAGAAGCCTTCCCACTCTTCCCAGTGTGTTTTCTATTTGTCTATACTGATCGCCAGCTCCTATTGGAAACCATTGCAATTTTGTCCACAGCTCAGGGTGCAATATATGTGTAAGTGTTCTCAGTCCTAACAGTAGGTTTAAGGGTTCTGGCCAGTGACTAGTGGCCCAGTCCAGAACCTCATCCAGAGTAACACCTCACACACGCAGAGACCACAGACTGTGTGTGCGCTTATGTTCCTCTCTCTGTCGGTGTGTATAGCTGGTCCTCTCTGAGGTGTATAGTACATTGCGTACCTTGGTGGCCTGATGTCTGTTTTATCTTTCTTGGTCTGGGCCTGTGTAACTGACCTGGGTGTCACAAGACTGTTTTGGCCACTGAGCTAAAGCCTTTGCTTTAGTTTCATGCATGTGAACCGCCTTCATTCCACCTTAATTTGTTGTGTGTGTGTGTGTGTGTGTGTGTGTGTGTGTGTGTGTGTGTGTGTGTGTGTGTGTGTGTGTGTGTGTGTGTGTGTGTGTGTGTGTGTGTGTGTGTGTGTGTGTGTGTGTGTGTGTGTGTGTGTGTGTGTGTGTGTGTGTGTGTGTGTGTGTGTGCTCTAGTAATGAGCAGAGGATGTAATATGATCAGAGTTTTCTGCCTCGAAATTAAATAAAAATGTAATCAGATTTTATTTGTCGCATCCCAAAATGGGATGTATAGACAGTATGTGGATAGAATAGTATATGTACAGCAATAGTTAAATAGGATGAACTTGACTACAATACAGTATATACATATGAAGTGGGTAAAACAGTATGTAAGCATTATTAAAGTGACCAGTGATTCCTTGTCAATGTACACAGGGCAGCAGTCTCTAAGGTTGTGTAACCAGGTGGTAGCCGGCTAGTGACAGTTACTAAGTTCAGGGCAGGCTACTGGGTGGAAACCGGCTAGTGATGGCTATTTAATAGTCTGATGGCCTTGAGGTTTAAGCTTTTTTTCAGTCTCTCGATCCCAGCTTTGATGCACCTGTACTGACTTCACCTTCTGGATGATAGCGGGGTGAACAGGCCGTGGCTCTGGTGGGTTGATGTCCTTGATAATCTTTCTTTTCTGTGAC
>NC_068437.1:29609819-29614819 GCF_023373465.1 Oncorhynchus keta
TTCAATTCTCGGGCCGACTCTTTTCTCTGTATATATCAGTGATGTTGCTCTTGCTGCGGGCGATTCCCTGATCCACCTTTACGCAGACGACACCATTGTGTATACTTCCGGCCCGTCCTTGGACACTGTGCTATCTAACCTCCAAACGAGCTTCAACGCCATACAACACTCCTTCCGTGGCCTCCAACTGCCACTTAACGCTAGTAAAACCAAATGCATGCTTTTCAACCGTTCGCTGCCTGCACCCGCACGCCCGACTAGCATCACCACCCTGGATGGTTCCGACCTAGAATATGTACCTAGGTGTCTGGCTAGACTGTAAACTCTCCTTCCAGACTCATATCAAACATCTCCAATCGAAAATCAAATCTAGAGTCGGCGTTCTATTCCGCAACAAAGCCTCATTCACTCACGCCGCCAAACTTACCCTTGTAAAACTGACTATCCTACCGATCCTCGACTTCGGCGATGTCATCTACAAAATTGCTTCCAATACTCTACTCAACAAACTGGATGCAGTTTATCACAGTGCCATCCGTTTTGTTACTAAAGCAACTTATACCACCCACCACTGCGACCTGTATGCTCTAGTCGGCTGGCCCTCGCTACATATTCGTCGCCAGACCCACTGGCTCCAGGTCATCTACAAGTCCATGCTACGTAAAGCCCCGCCTTATCTCAGTTCACTGGTCACGATGGCAACACCCACCCATAGCACACACTCCAGCAGGTGTATCTCACTGATCATCCCGTTCCAGTTCTCTGCTGCCTGTGGCTGGAACGAATTGCAAAAATCGCTGAAGTTGGAGACTGTTATTTCCCTCACCAACTTCAAACATCTGCTATCTGAGCAGCTAACCGATCGCTGCAGCTGTAAATAGTCTATCGGTAAATAGCCCACCCAATTTTACCTACCTCATCCCCATACCGTTTATATTTATTTACTTTTCTGCGCTTTTGCACACCACCTGTACATGACCATCTGATCATTTATCACTCCAGTGTTAATCTGCAAAATTGTAATTATTCGCCTACCTCCTCATGCCTTTTGCACACAATGTATATAGACTCTCTTTTTTTCTCTGTGTTATTGACTTGTTAATTGTTTACTCCATGTGTAACTCTGTGTTGTCTGTTCACACTGCTATGCTTTATCTTGGCCAGGTTGCAGTTGTAAATGAGAACTTGTTCTCAACTAGCCTACCTGGTTAAATAAAGGTAAAATAAAAAAATAAAACATTTTTACTATGATTAAATGTCAGGAAATGTGAAAAAACGACTTTAAATGTATTTGGCAAAGGTGTATGTAAACTTTCGACTTCAACTGTATATATAAAGAGAGAGGGAGTCATACATCAGTATTCACTGATATCTGTTCATGCATGGTAATCTCTGGGTTCAGATATTATATGTGCAACTAAGTGATTGTGCAAGCTACTGTATAATGCTCAATGACTGTAAGTGTTTTTAGTTTTTTGAAGAATTCTACAAATGCTGTAGATGTTAATGCTCTTGCTGCCATTTGGATCCTGATTGAGGTGTATATCTGTCTAGTGGTTTGTCTATGTATGTGGTCAGGCATGGTGACACAGCCCCACGCCCCTCACTTCATGTTAATTGTGTGCTATTGCTCCTGGTTCTGAGGGAAGGGAATAACGGACCCTTGATGCTTACCAAACAAGCCCTTTTTTTCTTCTCTATATATATCTTTCTCTTTTCACTTCCTCTCCATATCGTAGCATCCTCTGTCTATAAATATCAGGACCAGCAGAGTGACAACTATGACTAGTATCCCTCTGTGGGATTGCAGGTTGGAGATGTTGTCCAGTTAGCCAGTGCTGTACTGTCAACAAGCTCTCACAGTATCACTGCAGAATTAGACATTCATCCACGTTCTCCAAAGGTCAAATTTCAAAGTTGCTCCAAACATCTCATTTCTAAGTGTTTTTGTTGCTCCTGCTGCTCTGTATTGTTCCATTTTGCCAAACATCACATTTCGATGTTAATGGTTAAGTTTTGGCATTCATTCTGAATGGTTAAGTTAAGGGTTTAGTGTGGGCATTCATTCTGAATGGTTAAGTTAAGGGTTTAGTGTGGGCATTCATTCTGAATGGTTAAGTTAAGGGTTTAGTGTGGGCATTCATTCTGAATGGTTAAGTTAAGGGTTTAGTGTGGGCATTCATTCCGAATGGTTATGTTAAGGGTTAAGTGTGGGCATTCATTCTGAATGGTTAAGTTAAGGGTTAAGTGTGGGCATTAATTCTGAATGGTTAAGGTAAGGGTTAAGTGTGGGCATTCATTCTGAATGGTTAAGGTAAGGGTTACGTGTGGGCATTCATTCTGAATGGTTAAGGTAAGGGTTACGTGTGGGCATTCATTCTGAATGGTTAAGGTTAGGGTTTAGTGTGGGCATTCATTCTGAATGGTTAAGTTAAGGGTTAAGTTTTGGCATTCATTCTGAATGGTTAAGGTAAGGGTTAAGTGTGGGCATTCATTCGGAATGGTTACGGTAAGGGTTAAGTGTGGGCATTCACTCTGAATGGTTAAGGTAAGAGTTAAGTGTGGGCATTCATTCTGAATGGTTAAGGTAAGGGTTAAGTGTGGGCATTCATTCTGAATGGTTAAGGTAAGGATTTAGTGTGGGCATTCATTCTGAATTGTTAAGGTAAGGGTTAAGTGTGGGCATTCATTCTGAATTGTTAAGGTAAGGGTTAAGTGTGGGCATTCATTCTGAATGGTTAAGGTAAGGGTTAAGTGTGGGCATTCATTCTGAATGGTTAAAGTAAGGGTTAAATAAAGTTTGTTCAGAGCCATCGATGTGTCTGCTTGGGGGGGGATATATACGGCTGTGATTATAATCGAAGAGAATTCTCTTGGAAGATAATGCGGTCTACATTTGATTGTGAGGAATTCTAAATCAGGTGAACAGAAGGATTTGAGTTCCTGTATGTTTCCTTCATCACACCATGTCTCGTTAGTCATGAGGCATACGCCCCCGCCACTCTTCTTACCAGAAAGATGTTTGTTTCTGTCGGCGCGATGCGTGGAGAAACCCGTTGGCTGCACCGCATCGGATAGCGTCTTCCCAGTAAGCCATGTTTCCGTGAAGCAGAGAACGTTGCAGTCTCTGATGTCCCTCTGGAATGCCACCCTTGCTCGGATTTCGTCAACCTTGTTGTCAAGAGACTGGACATTGGCAAGAAGAATGCTGGGGAGTGGTGCGCGATGTGCCCTTTTTCGGGGTCTGACCAGAATACTGCCTCGTTTCCCTCTTTTTCGGAGTCGTTTTCTTGGGTCGCTGCATGCGATCCATTCCGTTGTCCTGTTTGTAAGGCAGAACACAGGATCCGCGTCGCGGAAAACATATTCTTGGTCGTACTGATGGTGAGTTGACGCTGACCTTATATTCAGTAGTTCTTCTCGACTGTATGTAATGAAACCTAAGATGACCTGGGGTACTAATGTAAGAAATAACACGTAAAAAAAACAAAAAACTGCATAGTTTCCTAGGAACGCGAAGCGAGGCGGCCATCTCTGTCGGCGCCGGAAGTCAAGTAAGGGTTAAGTGTGGGCATTCATTCTGAATGGTTAAGGTAAGGCTTAAGGTTTGGGATAGGTTCAAACCCCCTGCCCTTACAGGTTTTTATGTATTTATTTTTTATTTAACCTTTATTTAACCAGATAGGCTAGTTGAGAACAAGTTCTCATTTGGAACTGTGACCTGGCCAAGATAAAGCACAGCAGTTCGACACATACAACAACACAGAGTTACAGCATGTGAAAATGAGGCAGGATAAAGAGTTAAGGAAATAAATGGTGGCGAAGTAATTACAATATAGCAATTAAACACTGGAATGGTAGAATGTGCAGAAAATGAATGTGCAAATAGAGATACTACCCCAGTATAAAGGAGCAAGTTAAATAAATAAATACAGTATGGGGATGAGGTAGATTGGATGGGCTATTTACAGATGAACTATGTGCAGTGATCTGTGAGCTGCTCTGAAAGCTGGTGCTTAAAGCTAGTGAGGGAGGTAAGAGTCTCCAGCTTTAGTGATTTTTGCAGTTCGTTCCAGTCATTGGCCGCAGAAAACTGGAAGGAGAGGCGGCTGAAGGAAGAATTGGCTTTGGGGGTGACCAGTGACATATACCTGCTGGAGCGCGTGCTACAGGTGGGTGCTGCTATGGTGACCAGTGAGCTGAAATAAGGCGGGGCTTTACCTAGCAGAGACTTGTAGATGACCTGGAGCCAGTGGGTTTGGCGACGAGTATGAAGCAAGGGCCAGCCAAGGAGAGAGTACAGGTCAGTGGTGGGTAGTAAATGGAGCTTTGGTGACAAAATGGTTGGCGCTGTGGTAGACTGCATCCAATTTGTTGAGTAGAGTGTTGGAGGCTATTTTGTAAATGACATCGCCGAAGTCGAGGATCGGTAGGATAGTTTTACGAGGGTATGTTTGCAGCATGAGTGAAGGATGCTTTGTTGCGGAATAGGAAGCAGATTCTAGATTTAGTTTTGGATTGGAGATGTTTAATGTGAGTCTGGAAGGAGAGTTTACAGTCTAACCAGACACCTAGGTATTTAACTTCTTGCGTCGAGCCAACCCGGATCCGGGATCATGACTACAGCCTCAAGACCATTACCATAACGCAACGTTAACTATTCATGAAAATCGCAAATGAAATGAAATCAATATGCTAGCTCTCATGCTTAGCCTTTTGTTAACAACACTGTCATCTCAGATTTTCAAAAATATGCTTCTCTACCATAGCAAAACTAGCATTTAGCATTTAGCGTTAGCATTTAGCATTAGCATTTAGCGTTAGCATCACCAGGCAACATTTTCACAAAAACCAGCAAAAACATTCAATAAATCATTTACCTTTGAAGTGATGAGGAGACTCTCAGTTATATAGCAAATGTTCAGTTTTCCTGAAAGATTATTTGTGCAGGAGAAATCGGTCCGTTTTCTGCGTCATGTTTGGCTACCAAAAAAAACAGA